>NC_057810.1:573838206-573839094 GCF_018294505.1 Triticum aestivum
TCCATTTTGGGAGGGGGGAGGGAGGGACGAGGGAGGGAGTGGGGGAGGGAGGGATGAGGGAGGGAGTGGGGAAGGGAGGAACGAGGGAGGGGGTGGGTGGCTGGGTGCTACGCGTCCGTCCGACACACGCGACCACCCCGACAGGACTATGCTTTGGTGCCTTAAGGCACCTGCCTTTGTGTCCATGACATGTGGGCCCAACAGGTGGCTGGCCCACATGTCAGTGACCCAAAGGCAGGTGCCTTTGAGGCACCGAAGCAGCGTCCACCCCGACACGACCCTGGTCTGCCTGGTGCGCCTACATTTGAGAATGCAAACGAATCTTCTTTCATTTGCAAATGAATATGTATGTATTACCATGCCCGTGTTTTCCTTGCAATAATTAGTCATTCGAAATGAGATACTCCCTCCGTTCACTTTTGTAAGTCGTTTCAGACAACTTAAAGTGAACTATTTTGCACATTGTCTGAAATGTCTTCAAGGTCTTATAAAAGTGAACAGAGGGAGTACTATAAATTAATTAATGAGGAGTTATTTGAAAAAAAATCAAAACGGTATCCACGCTAACGTGGATTAGAGTGTGTGTCACACAATTAGTTATTTGAATTAGTGTGTGTGTCACATAGCGATCTCCAATTCTAACGTGGATTTCGAATTTCACTGTATCCATGCTACTTTTTTAATACAAATTCATATGTATATGATGAACACCATGGTAGTGAGAAAACTTTTGGATGGATTCAAACATATGACCTACAAAAAAGCACAACAAATTGAGTCAATGTCAACTTTTCGAAACTTAGTATGACACGAATTCGAAATAATTACTCGTATGCATGGTCCTTAGTTCAAATCTTACAATGTACACCAAATTGAAACATCGATGTT
>NC_057810.1:573839398-573875478 GCF_018294505.1 Triticum aestivum
AACACATGTTCATTCTTTCTCTGCAGGTTTTGATCTCTAAGTCTCTCAACTACACAACCCCTTTTCCCACTCTGTTACCAAATGTATTTACCTCACACACCCTCCATTGCACCCCATGCTGAGCTCTTTCTCTCTCTCTCTCTCCACCTCTCCCTCTCACCCTCTCGCGCTAAATACATGCATTCCCTATCTAGCCCCCTCCCCCCAACCTCTCGTGCGCACGCACGCACTTTGTATATCTAGGTCACTCCCTCGAGACTGTATCACTCTTTCTTTCGCACGACGGGCCACACTCGCTCAATCTTGCTCTCTTTATCTGCGTCTCGTTTAACCTCGTTTTCTTTCACACACAAATGATATATCTCCCTGTTCGGGCCTCGATTGACACACTCTATACTCGCTCACGCAGATTGTCTATCTAGGTCAGTCCATCCAAGCCACCTCCACTCTTTCGACCTCATGGCGGGCCACACTCACTCAATCTCTCTCTCTCTCTCTCTCTCTGTGTGTGTGTGTGTGTGTGTGTGTGTGTCTCGATTGACCTCGCTCTTTCTTGGACAAAAAACGATATATCACCATGTTTGAGCCGAATTCGACCTATTCACATTGTATACTCTCTCACGCACATTGTCTATCTAGGTCACTATCTCCAACCCGTCTCACTCATTTGATCGCACGACGACCCTATGTGATCGATTGACCTTGCTTCCTCCCACGCACAAAATATATCTACACGTCTGTGACTGGATCATCTCTCAAGCTCTATCTTACAGCCCTCAACCTTGCCAAAAGCTCAATCGGACAATATCTCTCGAGAGCATATATATCTGTTCAATGAATGTCAGACCACACTCACTTTGTCTCTATATCTGTATGCCTCTCGATTGACCTCGCTTTCTCACACCGTATCTTCAACGCATTGAAGCTACTACCTCTCCACCCCTCGCAAAGCCGGAGCTATTTACATTGCGAGGGGCACTCCAACCTTGGATTAATTTGTGTAAGCATTTATTCCTGTCGGTTTAGATTATATTTTCGTAGCATTCGGCCCACAACTACTCCAAACACCGTTGCAACCCCCGCAACTCCCCCAGTTGATTTCCCTCTGGCTCGGTCATCGCTCTCTCGCACGTCATTTCTCTCCTTCAACGTCGCACCATGGTATTATTGAAAAAAACTATGTTGTTCTCTTTAATTATTATAAAAAAGCTACAAAGCTACACACCGATAGTCCACTTGGAATGGAACAAATTTTGACCCACAAATTAAAGTGCTACAAACTACACACACTACTAGGGAAAAGCCTATACACAGAATCTTACCAGCAGCGCTCCCCAAAATACCACGCTACCGCTATTTAGCAGCAGCGCGTGTTACCGAAACGTGCTGCTGACAGGAAAATAGCAGTAGCGCGTCCAACACAAACCGCACTACTGCTATAATTGCCATGACCTCGCCCCCCTACTAGTTATAGCAGTAGTGCACTATATTGAATAGCGCTACTGCTATAGAAGTTAGCAGCAGCGCGCTTCTAGGAAAACCGCTACTGCTAAGATCAGCCCACAAGTTTAGTCCCACCTCGCTCTGTGAACAGGGTGTTTACCACCTTAAATATGTTATTTCTGGAACTACCACAACCAGTTGGTCTTCACTGAACTATATGTGTAAAATTTGTGGCCGCAATATGAGTCCTCTGCGGTTCCTACCGGCGAGGACTCATATTGACAATTCAGATTGTACACAAAAAGATCATTGTTGGCCAATGTATTTTTGCATTGACGTATTTTTTGTATAGTTACACTTAGCAGTAGCGGTTTATATGCAAAGCGCTGCTGCTATTCAGATTAGCTGTAGCGCATTTTGGCAAACGCGCTACAACTATCCCTACCTTATCCCCACGCGCACGACCGGCCCTCACTCACACTCTCACTCTCGCCCCCGTGCCGATAACCGTCGTCGTGCGTCGTCGCCGCCGCCGCCTTCGTCCGTCTGTCGCTGAGGTACTCCCCTCCTTCCGTCCCTCCTCCCTCCTCCTCGCACATCCTCCCTCCGCCTGCGGCCGCCCCTCCCTCCTCCGCCGCCGCCCTCCTCCCTCCGCATGTGGCCGCCCCTCCTCCACCGGCAGCCCTCCTCCCACCGCCCTCGACCTCGCCGCCCCTAGCTACCTCTCTGTCGCCCCCACCCCCTGCCACTAGTTAGTACTAGATTTAGTAGTTGTAGATGTTAATTTAGGGTTCATAGCTAGTACTAGATGTTGCTTAGTTAGTACTAGATTTTTAGTAGTAGTAGATGTTAATTACTAGTAGTGATGGTACTAGTTAACTAGGGCAGTATGATTAATAGTAGTTGTAGTTGAACTACTTTAGTTGTAGTTGAACTAGTTTAGTAAGTAAATTAATAAACTAGTTGAACTAGTTGAATTAATAGAACTAATGTATTTTTAGTAAGATAATTAATATAACTAGTTGAACTACTTTATTTTTAGAAAGAACTAGTTTTTTTTCTATTTATAGTAAGTTTATATTTAGTAAGAACTAGTTGAATTAATAAAACTAGTTGAACATGTCATATTTGTTGTTATTTTTTAGTTTAAGAAATTATTCGGGATGTATTAGTGATAACCTATATGGTTTCAGGTGACCACCGTCGTCCCCGTCACCGACCCCCTCCGACATCCCGGCCGTCGTCCCAGTCACCGACCCCCTCCGACATCGAGGTGAGACCAGCCAAATATCCTTGTATATCTTGTGTTGTTGCTCAAATAGGATATGTGGTTGCCCAAGTGGCCGTTCATGTTCAGTTTACATCTCCGAGTGGCCTATGTTTTGCCGGAGTGTTGATTAATTTCCGTTCTGGCAAATTTCAGCCGCTCGATATGTCCTTTTTTAGCAAAGGTCATGCCGGATTTTTTCGTGAATTCTGGCATGACTTGTGCTAGAATATGTACAAGTTTAATCTTTGAATTATGAACGTAGGAAATGTCGTACTCGGACGACGACAGTCTCCCGGGGGAGTGTAGCTGGTGCCACGATGATCGAGGTATGTGCAACAGGTTCGTTCAGCTGGACGAAGATCGGCGCTTCAGCATTAAGCTCGAGGAGACCTTCGATTGTGAAACGGTACGCAACAACGACAAGTGTTTTTTCGTAATTAAGCATGACTTCAACTATTTCAACGTCTAATTTTCATATTTTACAATTTGACTAGCTCATCCCATGCCATGCAAGACGCTATGTCTTGGAGAGGATGGGTTTTGAAGACCATGAAAATTTCGAAACAAAGAAAATACACCTAAGGACCCATCATGATATGGATTTTGAAGTAAATCTGTGCAATGCTCAGAGCGTAACCCATTTTGGTTGCCAAAATTGGGAAGCACTTTGCAAAATGTATGGTTTTTATGATGGTATGATTGTCACCATGGATCTTGGTGATCCTGACATCGAGCAAGACAATATGGACATTTGGGTCCTTGTTGATACGCTTCCGATTGTACCGCTATGTGAGTTTCTCAAACATAGTTATTAACTAATTTATATTGTTTATTTCAAAATAGTTGATAGCTTATTTCCATTGACAGCTTATTTTGATTCTTCAAAGACTGTGCGGAAGATGGTAGATAAAACCCACTACACCGATGGCACCGAATTAACGTATAAGGAGAAAAATCATCTGATCGCATTTTGTACTCTTCTTGAGAATTACAATAGCTATTATCGAACTCCTCCAAATTATGGTGAATACGTGCCGCTAGTGCATGTGTTGAACCACGGTAACTTCTCTGGAGATACCCTGGTAAGATTTTTTACTATCACGATATCCGTGCATCTTTTGCATACTTCTAAAAATAGTACATCATTGCTAACTACGAAGTTATTATTATGTTTTTCAACAGAAACTCCCGATGGATTGTGTGCCTCATCTGATGTCTCTGCATGGTCGCCTCTCAGTTCCGAACATACTGCCAGGTAAATCTACGGAGCTCACCTATGCATATCAGATTTCTAAAACCCATGAACACATGTTCATCAAAGAATGAAAGAAATGTATGGACATTCGCAAGGAGGTTCTTGGAAGTAACATTCAGCAAAAGGCAAGAATTGGAGACAGGCTAATCTCCATTCTCCATAATGGAGAGTCAGGGGCTATCTTGTTTTTTGGTATTTTACCTTAGAAAATATAGTAGGTCTTAATCGAATGTAATAGGTCCTATGAGGTACAATATGTTTATTATGTGGTAATGTGTTCGAGTTGATAATGAGGAGTATTTGATAATGAGGTGTTATATGACAATGATGTATTATGATGATAAGTTGTTAATGATATGATGATGATGATGATGATATTATTATATCATTGGGTGAAAGAATCGCAGATTAGTTTCAAGTGGATGGACATCCACTTGAAATTAGTCCACGGTTCTTTCACCCCGTGATGTAATAACTCATTATGATGTAAAAACAATCTCTAAATTCTTGTTGTATGAAAACTTGTGTAAAGGTGTATGAATACAACATGAAATAAAAAAGAAATAAAATACTAAATAATAGTAGTAGTGCGGGAAAGGAGAAGCGCTACTACTAATTACCAGTAGCGCTGTTCTGTCGAAGCGCTACTACTAAGTCAATTTAGCAGTAGCGTGGGTCTAGGAGCACTATTGCTAAGCATTAGCTGTAGCGCCTTATCAGTAGCGCTCCTGCCCGCGCTACTGATAGGCCTAAAACCCGCGCTGCTGCTAGGATTTTCCCTAGTAGTGACACCAAGGGGCCCACATGTCATGAAACAAATTTGGACCCATATACAAATTAAAAAATAAAGGATGAGGATCGAACATGCGACCGGGCCTTCAAGCCGCACGTCAATAGGCAACATACGTAGAACATCAATGTTTGTTGTACCCCCCTTTGTTCACATAATGTTTTTATATTACCACGGCATATTTAATGGATAACATGTAATATTATTATTAGTACTATTCGCCTTCACTTACTGGTGGGTTCCATGTGTGCTCTCTCTCTCTCCCCTCCCCTTTTGCGTTTAGAAGCACGGGCAAACACGAAGAACTCACGGGCGATGTTGCCGTTGACCATATCTGGACGCGTTCACAAGTCACGGCACCAGTTTCACGTACTAGCAGCACTAGTCAGTGTGTACGTGCAATGCATGTTAATTTGGAAGTATATTAAGTGCATGCGGACATTAAGTAGGATATTATTTGCGTGTTACTATGTGATTAGCACTATTTTTGGCATGAAATTAACTGCACGCTAAACATGTTGAGCGCTCGACATGTAAGTAGTCTAGGTCATTGGATGACAAGGAATACATGTGGCTTGATGACGTTTTATATTTAATTTGATACGGCTCTAGCAGAACATTCAATCGATCAAACCATAGATTTCGTTCAGTCTGACTCCGACTTTAAATTATACGACGATCGATATAAAATAAACGGAAATGATAAACGTTCGGATTTTAAGCATGGCAATCCGAAAGTTTTTCATGGCAAATTTAGATTACGCGGCGGCGGGGGGGGGGGGGTGTCTTGCGGGGGGAAGCGGTTTCTCTGCCGTGCTCTGTGTGTCGTTGGGCCACTGACCGACGGCGACAACGGCGTCTTGCGCCGTTGTTGGCATACTCCTGGACGTTGGCATAGCTTCAAGGAAGGCCAAAATGTTCTGGACTTCAGAGTGAGTCAACTGGCGGGAGGAGGCGACTGGCGTTGGTGCAAGAAAGCGGTCAACAGCGGCCATCCAAGCCGCTGAGGAGGGCACTGGCACCTGCGCGGGGACAGGCGCTGTCAACGGTGCGGCGGAGACATTCGTGTGCATGGGCACCAGCACGGGCACGCACGTCAGTGCACGTGCAGGCACATGCGCTGGCAGGTGCACGGGCATCGGCATGGGCGTGCGCGTTAGTGCACGCGCAGGCGCATGCGCTGGCAGGTGCACGGGCGCATGAAAGTCGGGGGGACCTCGTGGAACCCTTTGGGATCAAGCTCGGTGAAATTGTGCGGCTCCCAGCCCATCAATGCCACGGGGATGGGCGCTGGCGCAGTCGGGGCGACGTTAGTCGGAACGGGAGCGGGGACAGGTGCGACGTCTTCCCACAAGGCCACTTCAAGCTCGTCCCAAATCACCTTATGTTCTTGAGACTCCGGCTGGGTGTCTTCCTCAAGAAACTAGAACACTAAGGGCAGACCATCGTGATGCGGCATGGCGTACGTTTAGGTCAGGCTAGTTGGAGGTAGATGACAGGAGAATCGGAGAGGAAGAGAGAAGATTGTAGAGATACCGGGTAGTGCGGGGTTGATTTTAAACTGCGGCGCCGGCGACATTAAAAGTGGGAGCAGTTGGGACGAAGGTGGGCGGCGGAGCCTGGTTAAAGGGCTCGCCTCCCGGTGAGCCTGCACACTAGTCTGCTCGCACGCCTCCCTGTCAGCCCGCGCAGCGGTCTGCTCGCACGCCTCCCGTCGACTCATCACACGCTTGCTTGGACGGCACTTGCCGATGAGAAGCGGGGACTCGTGGCGGCACGAAACGCCCACGGTTTCAATAGTGAAAGCATTCGCCTTAACGTGACAGGTCTTAGAAATACCTTGGCTCTTCATTTGTGCAACTTGTCATAAGCAGCTTGTCTCAAATTGAAGAAAAAACTTATGAAGTAATATTTGTGCCATATCACGTGACCATGCTTAGTTTCAAGAATTCATGCTCACTTTTGGATTTTCTGAAATTTAAGATCCAGGATTCGGAACAATATCATAACCTGCATCATGCAATAAATTTTCAAGCCATACATCTGTCATGTTGTATTTCTTAAGAAAGGATTTGGTCAAACATTTTGCTTAGTTAGACTTCAGACAAGCTATATATGCAGAGTAAAAGGATAATCCTTCCGTGCCAGTACATTGCCTGATATATTAACTCAAGTACTAGGCACGAACAAACGGGCTCAATTCTGTGCTCATCCTGGTGTAGTAGTAGTAGTACTAGGCAATGCAGTTGACGGGTGACCTTGACAAGCGGCGATCGAGGGAATTGAACCGTGCTCGGGACGGTAGGTAACGTTGTCTAGTTACTAAAGCATCCCTCCTTTGTTCATCGGTAGTCATTATGGACCGGGGACATGAGGGGAATTTCCTAGGGCTGGAATTCTGGCCGCCAGATATTTTGACTTGAAACGCTGAGGCTCGACTGGTTGGGGTTGCCTAATGTGCGTACCACGCACGCCACCGAAGGACATGAGCCCATTTTTTTAGGATCAACACGACCCAAGGTCTCGTTGGTACGCCGTTGGGTCCTACCATTCGAGAATACGAAAGGAACCTTTTAAATTGCCGAACAAATCTATGTGTATTACAATACCCTATTTTCCCTGCAAATACTAATCTTAACGTGGTAATTGATTTATGACGAGTTGTTGAATTAGAGTGAGTTTGTGATATCGTGATCTCAATGTGGATTTCACATTTCATGGTATCCCTAGTAAGTTTTCCAATGAAAATTCAAATTTAAAAGATGAACAATATGGAGGTGAGAAAACTTTGTATGTATCAAGCATATGACCACACACACACACAGAGAGAGAGAGACACACACGCACGAACACAACAACAATCCAATAAGTATAGTGCATCTATTTTTCCAAACCATGCACGTATGACACGAATTCAAAAATACTCCTTCTATTCCTAAATATTAGTCTTTTAGAGAGTTCAACAAGTGACTACATACGGAGCAAAATGAATGAATCTAGACTCTAAAATATGTCTATATACATCCGTATGTGCCAGTCCATTTGAAATCTCTAAAAAAACTAATATTTATAGGAACGAAAGGAGTAGAATGTAAGACATGCATGGTCCTCAGTTCAATATTTAAAATGAACATGAGAGTGAAACATGAATATTAAGTCTAGTACTACAGTACATGCAAATGTTGTGTTTAGGCGGACCTATGATTGTCGGGGGTCATCCCCTCGACCTTAGATAAAATGATGGAACTTTGTTTAGGGTTGTTTAGATTATATTAGTCCCCACCCTCCCAACCACCGATTGGTCGTGCACCCCCCACCCATCCTCCCTGGGAGAATACCATGTGCTCCCATACCTTAGATGCTATATGCCGATACGAGTTGCTTGGAGCTTGTAGATCTGAGATATAGCAGCTCACATGATGTGTCTTAATATTTTAACAGGAAACCTTGATTAGTTTGAGAATTGCACACAATTTGTACAAAACTACTCAGATGCCCTTGGATCCCATATCCAACGACCTCGAAGCTCGTACCACCGTAGCATCTAAGATGAAGGAGGACATCATATTCTCCTATATGTAAGAATATCATGTGCTACCACACCTTAGATGCTTTGGTGATACAAGCTCTTCAGAGCCATTGGATTTGTGACCCAACACCTCCTCGGTGGTTCGAATGGTTTTTTTCAGAAAAGCCCCAAAAGAGTTCGACCACTGCTTACAAGCACAAAGACTGCTCAGATGCCATTGGATCGCAGATCAAACGACCTCGAAGCTCGTATCACTGTAGCATCCAAGCTGCGATAACACCTTATGTTTTCTTGCACGGGAGTATATGAGGTGCTCCCACACCATAGATTCTATGGTGATACGAGTTCACTGAGATATAACGGCCCACAGTAGGAGGTTTGAATGTTTTTGCAATATACGGCTGATAGAGTTTGGGAAATGCGCAAAAAGTACAAGTACTACGCATGTGCCATCTAATCACTGATCAGACGACCTAGATGCTCATATCACTGTAGCGGGTAATTAAGCTACGGGGAGCACCTAATATGAGCCACGGGGAGCCGTTGGATCGAAGATGCAGTGGCACACACGAGGCATGAATGTTTTATTTGCAAAAAAACCTTTGGAGAGTTTGGAAATTGCGCATAATTACAAAGACTACTCCCAAGCCAATGGATCTCACTTCCAACAGTGTAAAAACTCGTATCACCATAGTATCTAAGCTGCGGGGTGGATGTGATATTCTATGCCGCTATCATTTTTGTTCGTAAACTTGCAAAATACGTGTAACTCGTGCTGTTACTTGTCTAACTGCACAAAGTGTTTGTTCAAAAAACCATCCTACACTGAAATATCAGAACAACACACGGGGGTCCCACTTGTCATTAATCAAATTTGGACCTAAAACTAACAAATCTGAAAGAGGAGATTCGAACTGGCAACCTGGACTACAAAGTGTAAGTCGATAGCCTGAAACAACAACGGTTGTTGGCTTTGTCCCATAACTTGATTTTATATAGTATTATGTTGAGTAGAGTAGAGGGAGTGCTCGTCAACACGTGCATGACCGTTGTCTCACTTACTAGTGGGTCCCAGGTCTATGATCTCAATCTCTCTTCTCTCCATCGTCAAACCTTTGCATGGGCACACACGAAGAGCGGCGCTAGCTTGCCGTGGTGTTATTACAACTAAAAAAAGCTTGGAAAATAGAAGAATCGCCTAGAACAAGAGACGTTGTGGCTGGTCGAGATGGAGCTAACCACATCTATCCTTCGTGCCACGTTTGCATGATGAAGCTGTGTGGCTAGGGGGGTGTTTTCGACCGACTGGCTGGGTCCCGAGGTCAAACCATAGGTACTAGAGTTACTGCCGATGTCTGATACAGTACTCCCTCTGTCTAGGTGAGTAAATCACCGTGACCAAGGAGGAGGGGAAAACGAGAGAACTTAATGTTTGCTAGTTAATAACATTGCATGCAATGAACTAACCACTGCATGTCGTGTTTGGTAGTCTCAAATCATTAAAAGCATGCCCACCGTCATCTCTTATTGGTTGATATGTCAAGAAACAAGAAACGAGATAGAAGTTAATGCACCGCGCCTAAGTGTTTTTGGATTATTTGATTTTCGTAAGATGAATTAGTAGTACACACCTAGACGGAGGGAGTATATTTTTACATGCACATTTTTCCTCGGTGCCGAGACGTGGCACACCCTACCGCGCGGTTTCGTGGTCCTCCCGGGTGGTGCACGCATATATTCTTCCTGACGTGGGATGCCCTACCGCATGTTTTCTGGGTCCTCCTCGGTCGTAGCACCGAAGTAAGTAAATGAGTCGTCAAATCACGAAAGACCACCTTTCCCGCCGAGTACATCAGTGAAGCACGGTGGCTAACTAGTTGGGCTAGTTCGACCGATTAGATAGGCTGCCGCCACATTTTTTTCACCACTTTTTTTATATACTTGCTGGCAGGTAAATTTAAATACCCACCGCGGCGTTGGTCTGGTGTTTGGGTGCGGCAGGATTTTTATTTTTTTTATTGACGGGAGCAGGCGCGGCAGGATTTTTAATTTTTTGATTGACGGGAGCAGGCACGGCAGCAATTAGTCACGATGACTCCGCCTGTAAAACCCACCCCTCCCTGATGTGAGAAGTCGTCGACTGGTGTTTTACCGTGGTGAAAACCAAAAGATTCCCCGCTCCTCGGCTGGCTCCCTCCGCCTTCCCGTAGATTGCATTGCCTTTCAGCCGTTTCGCCCCCTTTACTTCCTCTCCCCATTGCTTCTACCTGGTGCCATGGCGGCGCAGCAGATCATAGAGTCCGAGGTGAGGTGCCTGACACAGGAGCTCCATGCCAAGGATGCGGAGCTCAGGGCCAAGGACGTGGAGCTCAGTGGGCTCAAGGAGGAGAGGAGTGCCAAGCTTCAAAAGCGGCAGGCGTCCACCACAAAGATGCTCGAGGTGTCAGTGGTGTTGCTGCAGAAAGCGGGAGATACAATAGGCCATCAGGGGAGCCGGCTGGAGCGTGAGCAGGCCGATTGTGACGAGGTCCAGGATCGCCTCAGCCACTTGGTGAACCAAGTTGCCAAGCACGTGTTGCGGCTGCGCGATGCCTACCGTCGTGCCAGCGCGACGATGCCGGCCGTCGGGCTAAACCTGTTCGACCACCCGGTCGACTTCAACGAGTTGTGGCTTCCTGACCTGGTCTCCTTCTTCACCTATATCTCCGAGGAGCTGAGCCGTCTCCGCGCGATGGTGGGGGCTGAGCTGGACAAGGAGGGGTTGCAGGCTTCCGTCGCCGTTGCCGGGCGAATCCTTTCAGGGCTCCGTCACCGGAATCCATTCGTGCCATTGGACGCCGTCTTTGACGAGCTGGCTCCCGTCGACCGGGAGCAGGCTCTGTGGGCGGTTGCACCCTGCATCACCAATGTCGTGTGCCTCGAGAAGTAGAGGGACTTCGGTGGTGTTTAGGCGCCCTTTGCATGGGCATGTCCATGTCTCGGCGCAACATGACCATTGGATCAAACTCAGACGGTGCAGATCAGTCACTGTAGCACAAAGCGTGTGAGTGTGTTTGGTTGCATTCTCATCTCAATATAGTTGTTTCCTCTTCGTGTATTTTTGTTAACCTACTAGTGTGGACTCATGCACCCTTCATGTACTCTGCCAAACACCCAAAAGTGGGTCGAGAAGGGAACTTTTGCTCCCATCCCGTGCACCCTTCATACACCCTGTCTAACACTATTCGTGTTTCATATGGTTCATGTTTTGTGGAGTACTGTAGCACCATACTCTCCGTGTGCTGTAGACCTACTTTTGTTAACATTGATCTCACCGTTCATTCTTGACCGGACAGTCGAAAAAGCGGTACTATGTTACATATAGGAGTAGTTGACATGCGCACAACATCATTTGTTATCGTCATATTTTACTACACGAGCAACAAGATTGTCTAGTACTAACATATGAACCACTGGACATGCCTAGTAGTAGGAGCACTGTGTATATTCAAGTGGCTGCCGTGTTTCGCACTCCTCCATCGTAAGAGTGGAAACGTTTGATGTAATCATTTTTTTCTTTAGAAAAACAATGGACACGCTCTACCATGCGGGTCCTCCTCCAGCCATGCACTAAATTACTCACTTTCGCCGATGTGTGGGACAGCCAGCACCTGGGTCCACCAGCCATGCACTAAATTACTCCGTAGTAGAGACGATAGACTACCTCGATTGAAGCGCCGCAGTAATGCCCAATGAGCCATCAAATCACAAAACCCCCTCCTTTCCAGCAGTAAGTTGGATGGACAAAGCAACCATCATTTCACTCTTCTCTCTCAACTTCCTCTCTTGAAGAAAACCCCCACTCGCTTCGCTTCTCCCTCATCTCGTTCCTCGTTTCACTCTTCTCTCTCAGCTTCCTCTCTTGAATGGACGCCGGAGCACCGGCCGACGTGATGTCTATGGCTCTGGCCAAAACCATCGAAGCTCATGGTACGAAGAAGCACAAGCACCCCGCCGAGACTACAGCATACAAGCTCAAAGCCATCGCCCCGTCGAAGCCCCCCTCTCCGGGATCCCTCATTAAGCAAGTCAAGGTAATGTCTCTTGTTGACGATCTTTTTCTCGATCTTGATCGTGTTTTTTCCTCTAACATGCAGTACTAGTACTGGTAGTACAACTTTCTGGGTGATCTTGCATGTGATTTTAGTGTGCCAAATGACGGTTCTAAATTCCTCTTTTGACCAAAACATGCGAGAGGTTGACACTTATTTCTTATAGATTACTTTCAACTACTCCCTCTGTCCCAAATTTCTTGTCTTAGATTTTTCTAGATACGGATGTATCTAATACTAAAATGTGACTTGATACATCCGTATCTAGACAAATCTAAGGCATGAATTTTGGGACGGAGGGAGTACTTTATGAACATCAATGCTACCTTTGAAGAGGGTATATTTGCCTCAGTAACTTGTGTTATGGATATTGCAAGTAATCCCTCTGCTCTCATGCCTTTGAAGACATGTTCTAGTGTCTTTGTTCACTCATTTTTGTGTGTGTATATGTAGTCATATATGGAGTATAATATCAAAAATCATCTTATATTTCTGAACGGAGGTAGTAATAAAATATGGTTTCTGTTTGAATTAGAACCAGGTCCGCGGTGGAGATGAAATTCTCAAAGTCATGCCGTGTGAACTGGAAGACCTGGGGATGAGTTCTACAGCTAAACTATCCAGCTGCTGTGTCCATGTCGCTGATACGTCTCCAACGTATCTACTTTTCCAAACACTTTTGCCCTTGTTTTGGACTCTAACTTGCATGATTTGAATGAAACTAACCCGGACTGACGCTGTTTTCAGCAGAACTACCATGATGTTGTTTTATGTGTAGAAAAGAAAAGTTCTCGGAATGACCTGCAAATCCACGGAGGGACTTTTCAGAATTAATAAGAAATTTTGGCGAAAGAATCAGGGCCAGGGGGCCCAAGGCCTGTCCATGAGACAGGGGGGCGCCCCCTCCCCCTAGGGCGAGCCCCCCTATCTCGTGCCCCCCGGACCTCCTCCGACCTCAACTCCAACTCCATATATACCGTATTGCGGAGAAAAATATCAGAGAGAAAGTTTCATCACGTTTTATCATACAGAGCCGCCGCCAAGCCCTAATCTCTCTCGGGAGGGCTGATCTGGAGTCCGTTCAGGGCTCCGGAGAGGGGGATTCGTCGCCGTCGTCATCATCAACCATCCTCCATCACCAATTTCATGATGCTCACCGCCGTGTGTGAGTAATTCCATCGTAGGCTTGCTGGACGGTGATGGGTTGGATGAGATTTACCATGTAATCAAGTTAGTTTTGTTAGGGTTTGATCCCTAGTATCCACTATGTTCTGAGATTGATGTTGCTATGACTTTGCTATGCTTAATGCTTGTGACTAGGGCCCGAGTGCCATGATTTCAGATATGAACCTATTATGTTTTCATCAATATATGTGTGTTCTTGATCCTATCTTGCAAGTCTATAGTCACCTATTACGTGTTATGATCCGACAACCCCGAAGTGACATTAATCGGGATACTTCTTGGTGATGACCGTAGTTTGAGGAGTTCATGTATTCACTATGTGTTAATGCTTTGGTCTGGTTCTCTATTAAAAGGAGGCCTTAATATCCCTTAGTTTCCACTAGGACCCCGCTGCCACGGGAGGGTAGGACAAAAGATGTCATGCAAATTCTTTTCCATAAGCACGTATGACTATTTACGGAATACATGCCTACATTACATTGATGAATTGGAGCTAGTTCTATATCACCCTATGTTATAACTATTGCATGAGGAATCGCATCCGGCATAATTATCCATCACTGATCCATTGCCTACGAGCTTTTCATATATTGTTCTTCGCTTATTTACTTTTCCATTGCTACTGTTACAACTACTACAAAAACCGAAAAACATTTATCTTTATTGTTGCTACTGTTACCATTACTGTCATACTACTTTTGCTACTAAACACTTTGCTGCAGATACTAAGTTATCCAGGTGTGGTTGAATTGACAACTCAACTGCTAATACTCAAGAATATTCTTTGGCTCCCCTTGTGTCGAATCAATAAATTTGGGTTGAATACTCTACCCTCGAAAGCTGTTGCGATCCCCTATACTTGTGGGTTATCAAGACTAATTTCTGGCGCCGTTGCCGGGGAGCATAGCTCTATTCTCTGAGTCACTTGGGATTTATATCTGTTGATCATTGTGAAGAACTTGAAAGATGCTAAGACCAAGGTTTTGCCCTCAACTACAAGGGGAGGTAAGGAACTGCCATCTAGCTCTGCACTAGATTCTCCTTCCGTTATTGATAGGCTTGCGACACCTAAACCTGCTACTGCTATGAATTCTGATATGTCGCATGTTATTGATGATTCCACTTCTGCTATGCATGATGAAACTACTTCTGTTCATGATACTACTTTGCCATTAGGTGAATTTCTTGATGAACAACTTGCTAGAGTTAGGGGGAATGAAAATATTGAAGAACCTATTATTGATGATAGTGATGATGAACGTTCCCCCAACGATTATGTATTACCTGTTGTTCCTAAGGGTTATGTTATGAACAAAGAACTGTTGAAGCTATTCTTGCTTGCAATGATAGAAATGATCTTAAGAAATTATTAGCTAAATGGAAGCAGCAGTCTCTTAATGCTAGAATGAAACCCGATCCTACTTTTGCTACTTCACCTATCTGTGTTACTGATAAGGATTATGAATTCTCTGTTCATCCTGATATTATTACTTTAGTTGAATCTGATCCTTTTTATGGCCTTGAATCTGAAACTGTTGCGGCACATCTTACCAAGTTGAATGACATAGCCACCCTATTTACTCATGATGAGAAGTCCCGCTATTTATATATCCTTAAGATATTTCCGTTCTCATTAAAGGGTGATGCTAAGACTTGGTATAATTCTCTTGCTCCTGGTTGTGTGCGTAGTCCCCAGGATATGATTTATTACTTCTCTGCTAAATATTTCCCTGCTCATAAGAAACAAGCTGCCTTGCGGGAAATATATAATTTTGTGCAAACCAAAGAAGAGAGTCTCCCACAAGCTTGGGGGAGGCTTCTCCGGTTGCTTTATGCTTTGCCCGATCATCATCTTAAGAAAAATGAAATACTTGATATCTTTTATAATGGACTAACCGATGCTTCCAAGGACCACTTGGATAGTTGTGCTGGTTGTGTTTTCAGGGAAAGAACAGTCGACGAAGCTGAAATATTATTGAATAATATGTTGACTAATGAAAATAATTGGACTCTCCCCGAGCCAGTTCCTAAAGTGATTCCTGAACCAATTGAGCCAACTCCTGAGCCTATTCCTAAACCCACTCCGAAGAAGAGAGGTGTTTTATTCCTTAGTCCTGAAGATATGCAAGAGGCAAAGAAATCAATGAAAGAAAAAGGTATTAAAGCTGAAGATGTTAAGAATTTACCACCTATTGAAGAAATACATGGTCTGAATATACCGCCTGAAGAACTACATTGTCTTGATAACCCGACACAGGTAGTAAAGGTAAATTCTCTCTATAGTTATGATAAAGTTGAAATACCCTCTACTAAATTTCATAGCCCATGCTTAGATGAATTTGATGACTTTATTGCTAGACAAGAAAGTTTTAATGCTTATGTTGGTAGAGAGTTAAAGAATAATGCTTTCGAGATAGGACGCGTAGGTGATAATCTGGCTAGAGTTAAAGATGAACTTCACCGCGTTAGCAAATATGCTTCTATGGTTGCTACTCAAGCTAAGCAAGTACTCAAAGCTCAAAATGATTTGCTTGATGAATTTAATAATAAAAATGACTTTGCCGTTAGAGTGGCTACTAGAACTGGTAGAATGACTCAGGAACCTTTGTATCCTGAAGGCCACCCTAAAAGAATTGAACAAGATTCTCATAATAATAATCTAGATGTTCCTAGTTCTTCTAAGAAGAAGAAAAAGAAGAATGATAGGACTGTGCAAACTTCTAGTGAACCTAATGCAGAAATACTTGAGAATCCCAATAATACTTCTATCTCTGATGCTGAAACACAATCCGGAGATGAACATGAACCTGATGATAATGCTAACAATGATGTTCATGTGGATGCTCAACCTAGTAATAACAATGATGTAGAGATTGAACATGTTGTTGATCTTGATAACCCATAATCAAAGAATCAACGTTATGATAAGAGAGATTTTGTTGCTAGGAAGCACGGTAAAGAAAGAGAACCATGGGTTCAGAAACCCATGCCCTTTCCTCCTAAACCATCCATGTCAAAGGATGATGAGGATTTTGAGCGCTTTGCTGAAATGATTAGACCTATTTTCTTATGTATGCGCTTAATTGATATGCTTAAGGTAAATCCTTATGCTAAATATATGAAGGATATCATCTCAAATAAAAGAAAGATACCGGAAGCTGAAATTTTCACCGTGCTTGCTAATTATACTTTTAAGGCTGGAATACCAAAGAAACTTGGAGATCTGGGTGTTCCAACTATACCATGCTCCATTAAAAGAAATTATGTTAGAACTGCTTTATGTGATCTTGGAGCCGGTGTTAGTGTTATGCCTCTCTCTTTATATCGTAGACTTGAATTGAATAAGTTGACACCTACTGAAATATCTTTGCAAATGGCTGATAAATCAACTGCTATACCTGTCGGTATTTGTGAGGATGTGCCTGTTGTGGTTGCAAATGTCACTATCTTAACGGACTTTGTTATTGTTGATATTCCCGAGGACGATAGTATGTCTATTATCCTTGGTAGACCTTTTCTTAATACTGTAGGGGTTGTTATTGATTACAATAAAGGCAATGCCACTTTTCATGTTAATGGCAATGAGCATACGGTACACTTTCCGAGGAAACAATCTCAAGTTCATAGCATAAATTCTATTGAAAAAGTTCCAACTATCATTTTTGGAGGTTTTGAATTTCCTCTCCCTACTGTCAAGAAAAATTATGATATTCTTATTGTTGGGGATTTTCATATCCCCGTTGAGGTAACTTTGTGTTATTCGAATTATCTCCGGTTCCGTGTTATTCGGAATGAGTTTGTTAACAAGACTTGATCAACCTTGTTAGTGGATTCATTTTGATGACCATGAGATGGATGAAACTAGAAGGCACAACCTTCTGTACCCTCTTTTTACTTTCTGTTATTTAGATTTAATAAAGCAAAAATAGTATTATACGTCTGTTTTCTGAATTATCCGTGCAATAAAAAAATAGTCTGAAAATAAAAGTGCTCCAAATGCCCTGCAAATTTAGTATGATTTTTTCTGAAATATTTGGGGATTTTAGGCACTGAGAACACTACAAAAGGGGCAAGCACCAGGCCACGAGAGAGGAGGGCGCCCCCCTGTAGGTCACGCCCCCCTATCTCGTGGGCCCCTGGTGGCTCCCCTCCACTTATGCCAGCACCCACACACTCCATCTTCTACCCAAAAAAATCCCCATCCAGCTCAAGCCCGAGTTCTAGCTCGTTTTGCTGTGATTTTCGATCTCTTAGCTCAAAGCTCCATTCACAAAACTGCTTTGGGAGATTGTTGCTTGGTATGTGACTCCTCCATTGGTCCAATTAGTTTTTGTTTTAGTGCTTTATTCATTGCAAATCCTTGCTGTCTTGGTGACCCTGTTCTTGAGCTTGCATGTTAAATTTTTGAGGTTCCAAGTAATTCTAAAGCATGATATAGGCTCTAGGCACTTGTAGGAGTAGTTTCTATTAATCTTGTTTAGTTTCATGCACTTTTATTTTGAAGTTACTAAAAATTTCAGAAATTTTTCAGAAAATGTTGAGAAAACTTTTGAGGGGCTCTTCTAGCCAAAGCTCCCAGGAAAAACAAGCTAAGGAGAAGGAAAAAGTCAAGTATAATCTTCCTCGCTTAGCAGAAGTACGGCCGTGTGAATGGCCATGTGATGATTTCTTGAGAGAGGCTGGAATTCATGAAGACTTTTATGCTTTAGTCAAGACTGCAGGCCTCACCGGTTTCATCAACGACTTAATCGATCAGTATCTCTTACTCACCAATACTTTCGTGCAAAACTTTTATTTTTATCCTAGGAAGTCACCGCCTGAAGTGTCATTTTATTTATATGACGAGTTCAAAGAAATGTCTTTACGTCATTTTTGCACGGTATGTAGGATACCTTATGAAGGAGAACTAGAGGAACCCCATTGTGAAGATGTGGCTGGCTTTGTTAATACTATTGTTGTAGAAGAGCCACAGAAGGGTTCCGAAGCAAAAGTCTCTAGCATACACTTTCCTGTTTTACGCTACTTTGCCATATTTTCTAGTAGATGCTTGATCGGTCGTGGGAATAGTGGAAACTTGAGTGTTCCTGATATTATCATTCTTCAACATGCTTAGCTTGGAGACAATAGTTTTAATATGGGTGTCGTCATTGCTAATTGGCTAGCCCTTAATCGTACAAAAGGCCCCATATTTGGAAGTATCTATGCTGCATGTCTTGCTAGACATTTTTAGATACCCATTAGGCACCATGAGGAAAAGGAGACGAAATTGCCTCCTCATATTTCAGATTAAAAAAGCATGGTAGTGCATAAGTTCATTGTTGACAACAAAGATACGATGCTCTTGTATAAACTTAGATTCAATAAGAAACACTTTGAGATTATTATTTTGCCTGCACCTCTGTTGTTTGATTTGCTTGTAGAAAAATTTCTCGTTACACCGGAGGCGGTAAACAATCATCAAGCTCAAGCTTTTACTCCAGAACCTGAACCAGAACCTGAGCTAGACCCCTATCGTGCATCATCTGTCCAGTGGGATCCGGAGATGACCAACCAGTGGTATCCTGATTACACCTCTCATTACACCGGAGAGAGTAGCGGCGGTCCTTAGTATTAAACCAACTTAGGCCCAAAGCCTAAGCTTGGGGGAGTACGTATTTCTCACCGACTTTACATTCATGTTCACACACTAGTCGTCGATGCTCATACTTTTTCATTGTATTATCCATGTTAGTTTAAATTCCCTTTTTCTAGTTTTCTTCTTGTGTGTTTGATAAACCTTGAGAAAAACCAAACAAATTAGTTAGTTTAATTTCCTTGCTTGTAGTAGAAATTAAAATGAAAAACCAAAAAGATTTCTAGTTCTTCTTTTTACTTGTTGGGAGCTTTCCCGTGTAAATAGTTTTATTTTCTTTTCTTTCCTTTGGGGGTCGAGAAGACCATATTGAAAATGCTTAGTGGCTCTCATATGCATGATTGTTTATTTAATTATAGCCCATATTACTTGCTTTCTCTCTTGAGTTGAATGCTTGCAGATTCCAGCTTAGTCCAATGCACATACACTCTTATTATTATACACATCGTTCGGTCATGCGAGTGAAAGGCAATAATTATGATATATGATGGACTTATTGGGATGAGAAAAGCTGGTATGAACTCAACCTCTCTTGTTTTTGTAAATATGATGATTCATCGTTCCTGAGTCAGCTATTATGAAGTAAACATATTTGCAATGACATTTAGAGATTATAGTTACTTGTGCCATGTTTGATTAGCTATGAGTTATAATGGTTTACCTTGCGTGCCAACATGCTATTAGAATGATTATGATGTGATATGATGGGATGGTATCCTCCTTTAAATGAATTGAGTGACTCAACTTGGCACATGTTCACGCATGTAGTTGAATCAAATCAACGCAGCCTTCACGATATTTATGTTCATGATGGATTATATCCTACTCATGCTTGTACTTGGTGTGAATTAATTTTAATGCAATCTTACGACTATTGTCGCTCTCTCAGTTGGTTGCTTCCCAGTCTTTTGCTAGCCTTCACCTGTACTAAGCGGGAATACTGCTTGTGCATCCAAACTCCTTAAACCCCAAAGTTGTTCCATATGAGTCGACTATACCTTCCTATATGCGGTATCTACCTGCCATTCCAAGTAAATTTGTATGTGCCAAACTCCAAACCTTCAAATGAAATTATGTTTTGTATGCTCGGGCAGCTCATGTAACAACTAGGGCTGCCTATATCTTCCACGCTAGGTGGGTTATTCTTAGAGGAGTGGACTCCGCTCCTCATTCACAAGAAAGGGCCGGTAACCGGGATGCCCAGTCCCATGATCCAAAAAGCAAAGCAGATCAAAATAATTAAACAAAACTCCCCCAGAACTATTGTATGTTGGAGGCACTCGTTGTTGTGAGCAAGCCATGGATTGATGCTTGTTGGTGGTTGAGGGAGTATAAACCTTTACCATTCTATTTGGGAACTGCCTATAATGCATTTAGTGTGGAAGATACAACCATCTCATAGGTGTTGCGTTGACAGCAAAAGTATGCCGCTCAAATTGTTATTCAATCTCTATTTTAAAATCGAGCTCTGGCACCTCTACAAATCCGTGCTTCCCTCTGTGTAGGGCCTATCTATTTACTTTTATGTTGAGTCATCACCCTTCTTATTAAAAGCATCCGCTGGAGAGCGCACTGTCATTTACATTCATTATTATTGGTTTATATTGGGTATGACTTGACTGGATCTCTTTTACCATGAATTACAATGTTTAGTCAGTCCTTGATCTTTAAACGTGCTCTGCATTTATGTTTTGCGGTCTCAGAAAGGGCTAGCGAGATACCATTTTGTTATATCATGTTATGATTATTTTGAGAAAGTGTTGTCATCCGAGTTTTATTATTATGCTCGCTAGCTGATTATGCTATTGATATGAGTAATTGTGAGACCTTTGTGTTATTGTGAGTATGTTTAGTTGGTAATATTTGCTGAAACTTGAATGCTGGCTTTTCATGTTTACAACAACAACAGCAAACAGAGTTTGTAAAAGTTTTTCTTTATCACTTTCAGTTTATCAACTGAATTGCTTGAGGACAAGCAAATGTTTAAGCTTGGGGGAGTTGATACGTCTCCAACGTATCTACTTTAACAAACACTTTTGCCCTTGTTTTGGACTCTAACTTGCATGATTTGAATGAAACTAACCCGGACTGACGCTATTTTCAGCAGAACTACCATGATGTTGTTTTATGTGTAGAAAAGAAAAGTTTTCGGAATGACCTGCAAATCCACGGAGGGACTTTTCAGAATTAATAAGAATTTTTGACGAAAGAATCAGGGCCAGGGCGCCCAAGGCCTGTCCACGAGACAGGGGGGTGCGCCCCCCTAGGGCACGCCCCCTATCTCGTGGCCCCCCCGGACCTCCTCCGACCTCAACTCCAACTCCATATATACCGTCTCGCGGAGAAAAAAATCAGAGAGAAAGTTTCATCGCGTTTTACGATACGGAGCCGCCGCCAAGCCCTAATCTCTCTCGGGAGGGCTGATTTGGAGTCCGTTCGGGGCTCCGGAGAGGGGGATTCGTCGCCATCGTCATCATCAACCATCCTCCATCACCAATTTCATGATGCTCACCACCGTGTGTGAGTAATTCCATCGTAGGCTTGCTGGACAGTGATGGGTTGGATGAGATTTACCATGTAATCAAGTTAGTTTTGTTAGGGTTTGATCCCTACTATCCACTATGTTCCGAGATTGATGTTGCTATGACTTTGCTATGCTTAATGCTTGTGACTAGGACCCGAGTGCCATGATTTCAGATCTGAACCTATTATGTTTTCACCAATATATGTGTGTTCTTGATCCTATCTTGCAAGTCTATAGTCACCTGTTATGTGTTATGATCCAACAACCCCGAAGTGACAATAATCGGGATACTTCTCGGTGATTACTGTAGTTTGAGGAGTTCATGTATTCACTATGTGTTAATACTTTGGTCTGGTTCTCTATTAAAAGGAGGCCTTAATATCCCTTAGTTTCCACTAGGACCCCGCTGCCACGGCAGGGTAGGACAAAAGATGTCATGCAAATTCTTTTCCATAAGCACGTATGACTATTTACGGAATACATGCCTACATTACATTGATGAATTGAAGCTAGTTATATATCACCCTATGTTATAACTATTGCATGAGGAATCGCATCCGGCATAATTATCCATCACTGATCCATTGCCTACGAGCTTTTCATATATTGTTCTTCGCTTATTTACTTTTCCATTGCTACTGTTAAAGCTACTACAAAACCGAAAAACATTTATCTTTATTGTTGCTACTGTTACCATTACTATCATACTACTTTTGCTACTAAACACTTTGCTGCAGATACTAAGTTATCCAGGTGTGGTTGAATTGACAACTCAACTGCTAATACTCAAGAATATTCTTTGTGTCCCCTTGTGTCGAATCAATAAATTTGGGTTGAATACCACTACACCACAACACTTAATTAGGGGCAGTCAACTGCCGGGAGAAATACCAGATTAACGGCAAACTATCTGCCAGGAATCTTATTACTGCCGGAAGAAATACTTAAGGGCGGAAGAACTGCCGGTAGAAATTGAGCAACGCAGGCATTTAAACTGCTAGCAATGATGTCCATGTTTTAGGTCACCTTAGGCTGGTCACAATGGGCAAGAACATAGTCTAGTAACTTACACATTTCCCTAGACTATGTTACTACCTCCACAATGGGTAGGAACATCTATGTAGTGTCATGCAACAATGTATTTATTAGGTTATAGACTCATTGTTTCTTGGAGTGTGTGATGTTCCGGTAACTTATCTAGTTACCACAAGCACCTCTCTCTTCATTAAATATGTGATACATAAGCAAAGTTGTATTGGAGTGTGTGATGTTACTCCTAAGTTCCTCCCTATTGTGACCAGCCTTATCTGCCGGGAGAACCGAACCCCGACTCATTATCTGCCTGTGCTGTCTGTGGCGCGAACCGAAAATAATTGGCTCATTGGCTCGGGACACCGAGACATTTCAGGCAAAAAAGTAAAGAAATAGGCGCCGCACCTCACCTCACCTCTTCTATTCCCCCAAGTCGCGCCCCCAAATCAAAATCAGCCAGCCTTCCACCCTCGATTCCATCCGCCACCGACCACCCTTCGCCGCTCCCGTCGACCTCAGCGACAGCCGATAACCCTTCGCCGTCCCCGACCCTAGCCTCACCCTTCCCCGCCCCCGACCACCCTCCACCGTCCCCAAACCCCTACCGCTCCCGGCTTCCTTCCCAACCACCGTGGCGGGCAAGGGTTTGACCGTCGGCCCTCCTGGCCGTCCTCCGGTTGGTCGCTAGAGGAAATGGCTTCCACCCTCCTTCCAAAGCTTGTGACCACGGATCTGGCTCCTCCCACCATTCCTTCCCCTCTCCTGCTTGGAGCCGCGTGTGACCACGGATCTGGCTCTCCTCCACCAACGGCAGCTGGGATGGCGCGGATCCACCTCTTCTCCACAAGCACCGGCCGAGACGACGTGGATTCGCATCTCCTCCTCCCTCCCTGCCATGGCCGCCTTTATCTGCTGCGCCCCCCGCCTCGCAGCTCTGCTTCTGAATGGAGATCTAGAGGAGTACCCGCCGCTCACCGTGGCTTCAATCCTTCTTCCCAACTGGCCCCAGAGACACAACGTTAAGGGTGCAAGCTCGACTGATTCAACAGTCTGCCTTGGCGTGATGGCTCCCCGTCAACAACCAGGTTGACCATGGCCTATGCTAGCTTGTAAGCCCTTATTCTTGTGCACCTAATTGATGGGGCTCTCTTCATTCAATAAATTATCTTGATCTCGTAACTATTATCAATCTAATGATAAGATCTGATTTATGCAAATCTTCTATACATGGTTTAGGTAGTAGATATCATCTTATTGGTTTAGAATACTGGTTCTGTTCCTGGGGAACAAGTATTACTTGAATTGTATCTTAATCATCAGACCAGATTCATGAATTACTAGATGTTTCAGGTGAGCTGTCTGGGGTCCGAAGTCCCTTTGTTCACATAGTACATTTTTGTTCCTGTATGTGGATATTTATTTATTCTATAAATATAAGTGTTGCAAACTTCTGTGAAGTCTGATAAAAATAGAACAATGCAGCAGTTCCTTCCCCTGTCCCAGTCTGCTGGAAGTGTCTCTGCTGCCTCCCCAAGATGCTGGAAGGTCACCCCCATCGATGCTCTTTCCGCCACTTCCACAAGCCACCAAACTGTATAGTTCATGCCCCTAATCTACATGCCATGTCAAGTTGCATCCTCTTCTTGCTTAGCTGCAAGTGCTCAATGCACTAGGATATACTCCCTCTGTTTCTAAATATAAGATGTTTTGGAGTTTAAATTAGACTGCCAAAACGTCTTATATTTAGGAACAGGCATAGTATATAAAAATCTACCTCTTACTGATCTCTTGTTGTATATTGGGAAGAGAAATATTCTTTGAATCATCTCCACAAGGATGTAGAATTACATTTATGGAAGGTTCGTATTCAAATTATTAAAAACATGAAGGAATGATCTCCTTTTAAATATGTTTGACTAGTAAATGGTATTTCTATGTAGTAGCTGTGTGCGCAAGGAAGATAATACAGGATATCACCCACTTTCATGCCTTAGCTCAATAAATTGACATTAGTGAAAAGTAAAAACTGACAACTATACTTACTCATAGACTGGTACCTAGCGCAAGTATAGGGTCTGGTAGACTGGTACAAGAACAAATTAAAACCATTCCAAACAGGCCCTTTATGGTTTTTTGTTGGATGTCTGCATTCTAGCTAAAGATGACATTGAAGTTAATTGTCCTCCATCTTGCTGTGATAGTCAACCTTCTCTGTTTTATTTCGACTCTTCTATTTTTCCTGTCATAATGATAGTCTTGTGATAAGTGGCACTACTATGTCAGAGTGATGTTGCTCTGCTTTGTACCAACTTAGAATTCATGTTTTAGACTAACCTCATATTTCAGCTCGGCATTATAACTTAGGTCTTGAAAGGTTTGAAAAGATCTTGAAGGTGTCGGAGGTTGGGCAAGATCCGCAAGGCATCCATACTAATTTTTTCTGCTAATTTTGGTAGTAGCTTCTCTGTTTGTGTTCTGCAAAATCCGATGGAAAAAACAAGTGCTATGTTTTTTATATTATAGACGATGATGTTCAGCAACTAAAGTGTGCGCCTTTCTTTTCCAGTTTTCAGTTAC
This sequence comes from Triticum aestivum, assembly GCF_018294505.1. NCBI lineage: Eukaryota > Viridiplantae > Streptophyta > Magnoliopsida > Poales > Poaceae > Triticum > Triticum aestivum. The sequence continues at coordinate 573,864,727 of NC_057810.1, forward strand.
ATGCTTATCTAGGTGACACCTAACGTGTCAATCCTAATGTGCCACGAATTCTTGTTTCAGGAAAAAGAATGGAAAAGGAAGAGAAGAAGACAATGCTGAAGCACAAGAGCAAGAGAGGCTAGCTATACTTAAAGCAAGGAACAACGAGGATTCTGAACGATTTGGGTCCTTTAAATTTTCAAATCTAAATGAAGATTTTGGAGGCCGAGCCAGTCAGGGACAAAATAAAAGGAAGAAGGTGATCTGTTTGGTTACTGCATCTATTGTACAATTGCATCTATCGTAAAACTGCATCTTGTTACATGCTTTGCGCAGCCCACTTTGTCATGCACATTAATTCATGCTTTGCACAGTTCACTTTGTCATGCATATTAATTCATGCCTTTTGCAGTTCACTTTGTCATGCACATATTAGGTGCATGTTGATGTTAAGTTCTCACATCATCTTGTTTGCTAATTTGTAGAGCAATGTAGAAAATCCTACTGTTAAAGTAACTCGAGTTCTTAGGTCCTATATAACTAGAGATACTCCATGAGCAGCATAGATGAGATACTTTTATTCTTGTCAGCCCACCTGAATGCACGAGAGAGCCTAGCTGTTGCTCAAAGACTGAATGCACAACCCACTGCAGCCCAGTCTATGAGAAAAGCAGACCAGCAAGCCTGAGATGATGTGTTTCCAAAATAATTGAGTGTTGACTAATGCCTTAGTACTACCATGGTTCAAATGTTGAATTTTTTTCCTGTGTTTTTCTTTAAGCTGGCCCGCCCAGCTATTTTGTTGTAGCTCGGCCATTGATCCAAAGTAAAACAATATTCTGCACTAGAAACAGTACAAGATATCTCTGGGTCAACTTACGTAATAAAGTAATCTTTGCATGCAGATTGTTAATATCAGTGAGAAACTTTATCTCAAGTTATTATATGATCTTAGTTACTGCAGTTTTTAGTATGGTTGCTCTTGCCGGTCGACTTTAGCTTAGCCTCCATTTCTGAATGTCTTGAATTGATTTCTCTTCCTGTGTTTGTCGCTCTTCCTATTTCCATTCCCGGTGCCATAGTAATATATAATTGTTTCTGATGAATATAAGACATTCAGTGTGCTTAAGGACATGGGCAAAACCAAGTATAATTTTAAGAGGAGCATTTACGATATCGAGCAGCTGCATGATTTCTCAATGCAAAGCTCCTAGCTGTGTTTGTGCACTGATTCTTCCAATATATTCTTAGGATATGCCTAACTACAGTTTTGTCACATGGATTCCTCCTTATTTTGTTATCAACTCACTTGAACTTAATTAGTTTATCTATTAATGTTACTGACTTGAATTGTTTATGAATGTATTAGGTATCAATTTGTCAATCTTTTACTAAATATAAATAAAATACAAAAATGTTGCAACAAAATGGGTCTGATTCCAGAACTAAACATATTTTTATACCCCATTCTCAACTATATGCTCTAGATTATTATGTTGTAGTTTGAAATCCAAATATAAAGATAATTACAATTGTTATCTAATTCACAACCTATATACAGGAACCAGCAGCATTTTAGTCCATTTTAATCTGTATCCAATTTAGTAAACAACAAAATTAGGCGAAATGGAAATACAGAGGAAAAATGAAATAGCCCACCTAAAGATTTCCCCATAACCATTTTGATTTGTACAACTGGTAATTTAACCTTCCAATATGCAGATATTGTGACTTCACTTAGGATAGCGGATCCCAGGGTCCTTAAGCAAGCCCTTGATAGACATGCAGACCACTAAGTTCACATATTTGTGTGCTGAAAAAGTTTCGGCCCTCTGCTGTCACTGATTGCTTCTTACTTTTCTGTACAGGGACCCTGATTGCTTTGCGTGGACACTGTTTGCTTATTTCTCTTGGAGGGTTACTAAAATGCGGTGTCTACCTTGTGTTGGAAAAACTTGAACTCCAGGTCTACCGGAGTTTAGTGAAGAAAATGTGAGTGTAAACTTGAAGGTCTCCTTGTCACAATTTTACAGAATGAACCAATCCTTTTCGCTTTGCTTTCTTCTGCAGGCATATCATCCAGAGGGAGAAGGAACCATGGTCTAAGGCGCATCAAATCAAGCTAGAGGTCTCTGCATCCATTTTAGTCGAGTAGCAGTCTTGCGAAAGGTGACCGTGGCAAACATTTTTTGGATGAAATGGTGTTTATTGTTGGTGGCTTATTTGTATGCCTAACAAGTTGGGCGCTTTTCTTCAGGGTATGTCATAACCTCAACCTTTAGGTTACTATAAACAAGTTTGGAACGACAAGAATATTAAATTATAATTTTTCACTGTTTTGTTACTATAACTGGAATGGAATGAGCTGTGTACATTAGCCTGATTCAAATCCTTTTCATCTCCAATAAACGATCTGTGTACAACATCAGCCTTCATTCAAACTCCACGTACTGAATAGTTTCACAACGTGTGCTGCTACAGCCAACACCCAACATCAAGGCAAACAAAGAAGGCATTAGAACACTTGTCCTTATGTGATGTAAAAATTGCATTTTTATTGTGCTTCCAGTACTAGTTGCATGTTAATGTATGTTACAATAGGTTTATTGTGCTATGAGAGCTCCATTTTGAGTTTCCATTTTGTATTTCTGTTACAGGTTTCCCAAAGATACACTACTTGATGGAGGTTTGGATGATCTACAAGCTGCTGAAGGTTTGCAAGATCTGCTATTAAGTTGGTGGAGTGATAATGTAATGCGCTTTGTTTGTTGAACCTGGAGACATTGGCAAGTTGTGCTCATTTTGGTGGTTGTTTTGGCACATAGGCCACTATATGGCCATTTTGGTTGTGGGACACATGTAGAAACATATATACTTCTCCCATTGTGGCACTACTTCATTTTGGTTGTGTGGCACATCTATCTAGAAACATGTATGTACTCCTTTTGTGGCACAGTCTGCTTATATATATTCTTATGTTTATGGAATGAAGTTTAAGGTTTCTGATGAGGCCTATATGTTACTTTGAAGTGTATGTATAAATTGTGTGAGGTGTCCTGATTGCTTAACATAATGAATGGATATTACATCAGGGATGTGTACAATAGTTTGCTAGTGAAATCGAAGTGCTGGCATCATAACTGCCGGGAAAACATGCATGTGCAGGCAGCTGAACTGCCAGTAATTGTAGTTTCGTGTGCCCTGACCAATCTGCCGGGAGAAAATAGACTGCCAGCAAATACAAGGGCCAGGGCAGAGAAACTGCCGGGAGAAATTTATCTGCCGGGATAAGTAATCCCCGGCAGTCGTTCTCGTGGCGGTTCTATCTGCCGGGAGAAACATAGTCCCGGCAGTGTGTCTGCCCTTATAAGTGCGTTCTCCCGGCAGTTTTTCCGTCCATATATCAGTGTTGTGGTGTAGTGTACTCTACCCTCGAAAGCTGTTGCGATCCCCTATACTTGTGGGTTATCAGTTGTGCGTGTCCTGAACTAGTGTTTTCCTGTAGCATTATTGTCAGGCGTATTCTCGAGGCTGTACTTGACCACAACAGTTTCCTGGCTGTGCCTTCGATTACGAAGGGTGTGGTTCTTGTAAAGCTTCCCAACAAATCTGATGCGGTCTGTCTTCATCATCATGTTTATGAGTGGAAAGACCACTCTGTTAGGTTCTCCAAGATTGACAAGATGGTTTTGGTGCATGTAGACATCTCTCACGAAGTCCATGGCCTAGTCAGTTATGCGGGGTTCATCCCATAGGTCGGTGGCAAGAAATAGTCTGCAGAGTTTAATTAGTGCAACTTTGCTTGTCTGTAGTAAGTACTATTGTTCAGTACTTGATTTGTGTTTATGAACCCTGTATTGTTTATTAGTACTGCCGCTTTTGGTGTGTGGTCAGTCCTGAGAACGGTCTATGTTATTGTCTGTCCACTCAATTCAGTCTGTATATTTTGAAGTATCCAGATCATCTTTTTTGTGAGGACGGTTTATCAATTATGGTTACACTCCAATATCTATATGCATTGCAGGGTTTATCGCACCCACCAGGATTTCCAGTCCCATGAATGTTCGGTCCATACGATTTGTCACGACCTTTGGACTGTCCTGCTTGTGGGAGTAGGAGGGCCCCCTGCATGCCACCCGTAGTTGGACGATCAATCTTCTATTTAGTACTTCAACATAGTGATTTCCTGGTAAGGATTCACTCGTGTCACATAAAGTAAATCTTATTGATTTACTGTCTAAATCTTATTGATTTAATGTCATGTTTTCTTTCTTTTCCTGCAATTTTATGATGCAGGTTTTGCCATGTGACATTCATCATAGAATAAACCGTTTGGTTTGCTCTACGATGGCTATTTTTGCAGGTTTGACTTCTTATGTCGTGTCAGTAACGAAGGCACTGTCCATCACTTCTATTACTGGAAAAAATTAGATCAGTCTGTTGTCTGAGTACAAGCTGAATCCCTATGATGAACTGCAGTTTGGTTTAACAAAAACGCCATAATTAGTCCTTCTCGCGTTTAGAAGAAAGGAAGAAAAAAACTGGATCACAGTCACGGATCCTAGTCAAGTTAGAAAGCTGATCATAGCAGACTAGACACGATCGTCACTGTCTCGCACATCGGTACCACCTTCAGCTACGGATCGAGCATCGACAGTTGCTCTAGCACTGACAGCGGCAGCAGCTCAGTCTGATCCAGGTGAGGATTGGGCACCGACCGCATCAGAGGATCAGTCTGATCTACCGGAGGATCAGGCATCGACATTGGCACCTGCTCCGATACCGGCACCAGCTCTACAAGGAGCACCATCTCCGGCAGCAGCAGCGGCTTTGGCACCTGCACCAACACTTGCACTTGCATCTGCTCCGGCCCGTGTAGTTGCACCGGCAACAGACTGGGCTGCAGTTCGCACTTCATATACCAAAGTCCTTGCAAAAACCGACATGTCCACCTTCTTGGTAAGCATTGGCCACCCAAGTGCTTCGTTCTTTTTTATTTTCATGTTGTTTAACATGATTCACTGTGTTGATCTAACTGTTTGGGTATGTCTTCTTGTTTGCAAACAAAGAAATCCTAGAGCAACGAGGGAGTCGTTCAACAATCCGGGCGATCGCGGCCAAGTTTCTCTTACCATGCACAGCCTTGGTGTGAATGAACCTGCTCAATATACCGTAAGTACAAGGGATGGTCGCATGATGATTGATGCTAAAGGATGGTCAAGGTTCAAATCTAAATCATAGGGGATGATGTCAAAATCGCACTTTCTCGGCAAGGAGAGCTGGTCCAAATCAGCTTTGAAATTCTTCAGTAGCAACACGCAATTGCCGAACTGATCTATCCTCCAAGAGATTTTGATGTAATAATCTGGCATGGTGAAAAAAGTGTCCTGTGTGCATAAGTAGTACGACAGTATTATTTATCACATGGTATATCGTTGATAGAATTGCAACTCTGATTGCTGGTTAGGAACTGTGCGTTATTCAATTTTGTGTATTCGCCTTGCGACAGCATCTAAAACCAGCGCCGTACCGATCGCTTGCAATATGAAAAGCGCTGAGGTAGAACACATGGGCCCCCAAACATGCAGGGTGGGCCTGCGGCCCAAAGTCCAGAACCGTGAGCCTGACTGAGTATTATATTCTCAGTTGAACCCCCATAGAAAAAGCTGAACTCACATAATGCCCGTGCGTTGCACGTAACATCAAGATGCATTTGTATGAGTATTTTATCTTGTGAGAGAAAAGGATGAACGAGGGAAGGCCTTATTTGCAAATGTGGAGAGGTGTGTGGGTACCTTTTTGGAAAATTGTCATAGTATCCTTCCTATCTGTCAGATATAAATCGGACGGCCTATATTGCAGGATGGCAGGCACACCATCATCACCAACTCGTCTATACTGTGTTAAAAACAACTCTGTTTTTTTATAATTACTAGCAAGATGCCCATGCGTTGCACGGAATATCAAGATGCATTGTATGAGTAGTTTATCTTGTGGGATAAAAGGATGAACGAGGGAAGGCCTTATTTGCAAATGTTGAGTCGGTGTGGGTATCTTTTTGCAAAATTTCCATTTTTCCTTCCTATCTGTCAGATATAAATCAGACGGCTTATATTGCAGGATGGCAGGCACACCATCATCACCAACTTTGTTTTATAAGAGTAGAGATATATGTTATATATATTCCACTTGATTTTTTTTATGTATAAAGTTGTGATATAAAAGATTTGTATATTTCTTTACAGAGGGAGTATCTCTCTGTCAAAATATATATTTATGTGTAACTAGTTACTCTTGTCTTTCTACTTCCTTTTGCTGATATGTGGGGCAACCGGCAATGGGGTCCATGTGCCATATGAACAAATTAGAGTGCACAACTGCACGGTAGACACACCCCGGTCGTAGCGCCGCAGTAATGCCCAATGAGCCGTCAAATCACAACCCCCCCTTCCGGCTTTAGCAGTAAGCTGGACGGACGAAGCGGCAATATTTCACTGGGCCTGAATCCCCTTCTCCCTCATCTGCTTGTTTAGAGAAAACCCCCTCTTGGCGATTGCATAGGGTTTTCTCATGGAGAACCAGGTACGAATTCTTCATCCATTCCCGATAAATCCAAGTCCCTTGGTCGCAAGTAATCCTAGGATGGCAGCCGCCGCCATTGATGCATTTTTCTTCCTACTGAATCTAGTATGTTTCATTTGTAGTGCCCAAAGTGCGAGGACCCTACAGGTTTCTGCGCCCTCGGCGAGACGCCACACTTGTTCCTTCTCATCCTAACACAACATTTTAAAACGCGCACAGTATGTTCCTAGAATCCTCTTTTCTATCAGGGAGGGTGGTTTTTTTAACATGTTGAGTTCTCATATTATTTTTCCTGCAGTGTATTATTTGCTCTGCCAGAACACATGTACTCAAGATGCTCAGCCTTGCCATAACTGAATACACTAGTTTAATGGTCACAGTGAAGACAAGCCATGGATATAAGTTTCGAGTTGGGTTCATGAACCAAGAAGATCGCTATTTTTTTATGGCCGAACTTGGATAAACTTTCTCAAGTGTTACAGAGTGAAAGTTGGCGCACGAATGTTGATGGAAATAGCATAACCTGGTCTCATCTTCACTGCGATCTTCCACCCCGACGTCGTTCCAATTGTTCATCCATGTTAGTTTTGTATCTGGTTCTTGCTTCTTGCCTCGATTACTTCTTAATCCACCTATTCTGTCTAACTAATCACAATTTAACTTTAGAAGTAGCAACGAATCTCTCACGAAGATGCTACTTCTAACTAATATTTTCTTAGAATTGGTGGCACGTGTAGGTTTTTCAGAGTTAAGAAGTCTGCTCATTTGTTACTCTGTAATAACTCGGCTGTTACTGATGGCATTGAAGTTGACTGGATCGACATCCACAAGTTCCTACACTTTATTGATCGTCTTGAGGTCCTTGTGGGGCGTTTCAATGGTGGAAGGCCACGTGGGATATGTGTGCCACTGCTGCACTCGTTGAACAGGTCCAACTGTGTCGAGAAACTTATGGTACGATCTATTTTCTGTTATATATGTTGTTCATAAACTATTGCTTATACACAGTTTTATAGTTGTGATCTTCTTGAAACAGGAACTGCCCAGTTCTATTGTTCCTATACAGATGCCTGACCATGGTCGGGTCAGACTTACGCTTGGTCACAACATGATGTTTATGTCGACCTACTCAATTCCCCTTGGAGGTGAAAAGATAATTACTCATGGGTGGTCTCAAATGATGAAGGCCCGTCCATCTTGGAGAATAGGACAGAAGATTATGTTCATGCTTTTCCATGGCTCTAAAGCAAATATCTTGTTTATTGACCACATTGCGAGAAGAAGCCGCTTTCAGAAGGTTGTGGATGCGCGGGGTGGCGGTCCTGGGGCTTGGCAGCCTCACAGTTGGTTAACTGTAGGCAAAGTAGCACTGTTCGAGGCGTGCTTTGTACGGTTGAACCTATATAAGTACTCATACTGCTTTCAGCTTTGGTTGTTAAGTGCCCTTGCTGGTTTCAGTTAAGGTTGTTAAGTACTCCTGCTGCTTTTACAGTATGTCGTGTTTCTTCAATCCTGTCTTCCTCCAGCCGCCAAAACTAAACCAGCACCGGCGGGGCTGCCTGCTTCCGCCTCCCATGGCTGGCTGCGCCTCAGCGCACGCATCACCGCCCCACCATCTCCTAAATCGTTAACGCCGACGTCCTCCACGCGGTTTGGTGTGCTCGCCGCGGCGCCGCCCTCTCGCGTTGACAACATGGTCAACAAACAACAGGAATCGGCAAAAGTATGTGGATAGGATGACAGTAGGGGTCCACCACATCAGCGTATGGAAAAATAAAATGCTTCCTCCTAGTGTTTTCCTGAAATCTGGGACCCACGACATTGTGAGCGTATATAGTCAATAGACAAGAGAACAACACAAGATCGGCTGACACCTGGGACGTAGCTGCTTGAGCAGTATTTTTTTTGTTATTGTTGAGACGGAGCAGGGTTTGAACTGGGCTGTGGCCCGTCTAGCCCAGGCTTATATTTTATGTTCACCATGTGACCAGCCCAGCTATTTTTTCTTTGTAAAAATGAGACCAGTTTATTTTTTCTGAAGAATACCCAATCCAGGCCTACTTATTTTTCCTATGCCCTGATGGGCTGCAACTCTTTCAAGACGCCTGCAAATCTTGAAAGTAATATGAAATGGGCTTTAAATATAAAAACAGATGACAAATTGGCAATTACTTTATATTTTTTTTTCACATTTTCAGATTCTTGTTTCACTGGGCATTAACCTAATTTAAATATATCTTCAAAGTACTTTAAATCTGGCTTGACATTTCGGTATTAAAAATAGTTTGGAACCCACAAAAATATGCGAAATTGGCCCTAGCTAACCAAAAAAACGACTGCAATAAATTGCATAAGAAGTTGCCATGAGCTATATATAAATTATTAAAAAAAAGTAGGAGTGGTCTGACTTGTGGGCCTGTTTAGTTGACGCGTATGCAAGATTTTTTTAGTTATTATATACGTCAACAAACGATTCTAGCAGACGTAACCGTTGGATGTCAATCCAACGGCCGTCGTGTTTATTCAATCTCTGATCTTCTTGCTCCAACCGCCAAAGCAGCACCGGCGGGACCGCCTGGTCCTTCCTCCTGTGGCCGGCTATGCTGCCGCGCAGGCCTCAGCGCCCCCTACTATTCCCACCGCTGGCCAGGACATCCCTCTACTCACCCACACCCCCTGTTATTCTGCGGCGACGGAAGCCTCACACCGCAGCCGAACCAGTGAACCCTCATACACCTCTCCGTGCGGGCTTCCACTGCCGCGTCTTCCCCAGCTCCATGTCGTCCCCTTCCTAGGCCTCGCTGTCGTCCACCGCCCTGGTGCTCTCGGCGCGGCGTGGTCAACATGGTCAAGGAACGACTTCCATCGGACGTGGACTATACATGGAGAGGCTGATAGCTGGGTCCACGGCCGCAGCAAGTAAGTGCCTCCTTATTACACAGAAAGTAATGATACCTCCACCTGACAAGAGGGACCCACCGGACGGGCCACCGTATTTCGCAAAAAAAACGTTCCCCCTGGACTACTGGGACCCACCAGCTACAACTTCGCACGCAAGGAAGTGTGTCCGGGCAAAAAAAAATGATTCGCTCCCCTCACTGCTGGGTCCCACCACCTACATCTTTGCACGCAAGGAAGTGCGTCCGAAAAAACGATTCGCCCCCCTGGCTGTTGGGACCCACCAGCTACATCTTCGCACGCAAGGAAGTGCCTAACAGTCGGGACCCACCTGGTCGAAGCGTACATAGCGTTGTCATTCTGGTCGCGAACGTGTACGTACATACTAGTGGATGTAGAGGCACGCACGTGTTGTAGTAGAGGCGCACACGTGTCATAGTAGAGGCGCGCACGTAGCATGTACACATACGTACAACGGCCAGGGTGCAAGAAAGAAAATACGGACACGTATATGTACATACGTACGGGAGGGGTCTCGAACGCCTACTCGCGCATATATAAGTACGGCCAGGGCTTGTGTACATGGCTGGGTCGGAACAGAGAAACAACGTCGTTGTCGTGTTCATGGGGAGCCAACCGGCTGGGTCAGAACGGAATGCGTCGTCGTGTTCATCGGGAGGGCTTGGACGGAACATGCGATGGAAACGAGGCCTGGCGTACCGCAGAACGGAGGAAACAGCCTTGTGTTCGATCGGCCACGTTCGAAATGGGATCCTGTTCATTGGGAGGGGTCTGGCGTACCGCAAAACGAAGGAAATGGACCTCCTACGGTCGAAACGGGGGTCCTGTTAATCGGGAGGGGTGTGGCGTACCGTAAAACGGACGAAACGGACTTGTGTTGGAGCGCTACGGTCGAAACGGGGGTCCTGTTCATCAGGAGGGGTGTGGCGTACCGCAAAATGGGACTCCACAGGATATTGTTCATCCCCACCGTCGACCTCCTCCAGCCTCTACGGGCTACTGTTCATCCACCATCAACCTCCTCCAGGCTCCACCTGCGACTGTTCATCCACGGGCTCCTGTTCATCCAGCCTCCACCATGCGCTACTCCACCGGCTACTGTTCAACCACCCCTCTCCACGGGCTCCTGTTCAACCACCCCTCCACGGGCTACTGTTCATCCACCCCACCATCGTCTATTGTTCATCTAGCCCTCCACGGGGTCGTCCTGTTCATCCAGCCCTCCACGGGGTCCTGTTCATCCAGCCCCAACTGGCTCTATCGATCGGGGTC
>NC_057810.1:573875802-573886061 GCF_018294505.1 Triticum aestivum
CTATTCATCCAGAGAGGCAGCATCGATCAGCTTCAGTTAGCAGCAGTAGCAAAGGAATCGCTCGATCGGGTTCAGTTAATAGCCATCGATCGATCGCTCGGGTTCAGTAACGCGTAGCCTGCAGTGCAATCACTCAGGTTTAGTTAGAGCCCAATACCTCGCTCGGGATCAGTTAGAGCCAATGCCTCGCACACACGCACGTACGTGTACGAGATAAATGCACATCGCTCGGCCCTCGACCACCCACCGTAACCGGGAACTCCCCGAAATTTTCCTCGCCCTTGCTTCTACCACCGTGTTTTTCGTCATGGACGGCCCAAAGAATGTCATGCAGCTGCGTCTCCAGCCCGCCCAGGACAAAAAGCCCATTTTCTATCATGATTTTTTGTCATAGAAGTAGGAGCCCACCACATCTATGATGATACGGGGTTTTGTCACAATTATCGTCATAGAAGTGTCATATGTATGATAGAAAAAAAATTCGTTTGGCCCAAAATGTCACGGATGTGTCTTTTTTTTGTAGTGAGACTTAGAGTGCAAGTCAGAAGAGCCACGAGGCGACCACAAGGGTGGAGGGTGAGCCCCCAACCTTGTGGGCCCCTCGTAGACCTCCTGACCTAGATCTTCCTCCTATATATACTCTTATACCCCAAAAACATCCAAGGGATCCACGAAACCACTTTTCCACTGCCGCAACCTTCTGTACCCGTGAGATCCCATCTAGGGGCCTTTTCCGGCATCCTGCTGGAGGGGGATTCGATCACGGAGGGCTTCTACATCAACACCATTGCCTCTCCATTCAAGAGTGAGTAGTTTACTTTAGACCTTTGGGTCCATAGCTAGTAGCTAGATAACTTCTTCTCTCTCTTTGATTCTCAATACAAAGTTCTCTTCGATGTTCTTGGAGATCTATTTGATGTAATACTCTTTTGCGGTGTGTTTGCCAAGATCTGATGAATTGTGGATTTATGATCAGCTTATCTATGAATATTATTTGAATCTCCTCTGAATTCTTATATGCATGGTTTGATATCTTTGCAAGTCTCTTCAAACTATCGATTTAGTTTGGCCAACTAGATTGGTTTTTCTTGCAATGGGAGAAGTGGTTAGCTTTGGGTTCAATCTTGCAGTGTCCTTTCCCAGTGACAGTAGGGGCAGCAAGGCACGTATTGTATTGTTGCCATCGATGATAAAAAGATGGGGTTTTCATCATATTGCTGATACGTCTTCATTGTATCTACTTTTCCAAACACTTTTGCCCTTGTTTTGGACTCTAACTTGCATGATTTGAATGGAACTAACCCGGACTAACGTTGTTTTCAGCAGAATTGACATGGTGTTATTTTTGTGCAGAAATAAAATTTCTCAGAATGACCTGAAACTTCACGGAGAATATTTTTTGAATTAATAAAAAATACTAGCGAAAGAATCAAGACCAGGGGGCCCACACCCTGTCCATGAGGGCGGGGGGCGAATCCCCCTGCCTCATGGGCCCCCTGATGCTCCACCGACCTCAACTCCAACTCTATATATTCACGTTCGGTGAGAAAAAAAAATCATACAGAAGGATTCATCGCATTTTACGATACGGAGCCGCCGCCAAGCCCTAATCTCTCTCGGGAAGGCTGATTTGGAGTCCGTTCGGGGCTCCAGAGAGGGGAATCCGTCGCCGTCATCATCATCAACCATCCTCCATCACCAATTTCATGATGCTCATCACCGTGCGTGAGTAATTCCATCGTAGGCTTGCTGGATGGTGATGGCTTGGATGAGATTTACCATGTAATCGAGTTAGTTTTGTCACGGTTTGATCCCTAGTATCCATTATGTTCTAAGATTGATGTTGCTATGACTTTGCTATGCTTAATGCTTGTCACTAGGGCCCGAATGCCATGATTTCAGATCTGAACCTATTATGTTTTCATGAATATATGTGAGTTCTTGATCCTATCCTGCAAGTCAATAGTCACCTACTATGTTTTATGATCCGGTAACCCCGAACTGACAATAATCGGGACCACTCCCGGCGATGACCGTAGTTTGGGGAGTTCATGTATTCACTAAGTGTTAATGCTTTGGTCTGGTACTCTTTTAAAAGGAGGCCTTAATATCCCTTAGTTTCCAATAGGACTCCGCTGCCATGGGAGGGTAGGACAAAAGATGTCATGCAAGTTCATTTCCATAAGCACGTATGACTATATTGAGAATACATGCCTACATTACATTGATGAGTTGGAGCTAGTTCTGTGTCACCCTATGTTATAACTGTTGCATGAGGAATCACATACGACATAATTATCCATCACTGATCCAATGCCTACGAGCTTTTCACATATTGATCTTTGCTTAGTTACTTTACCGGTGCCACTCTTACAATTACTACAAAACTGCTACTATTACTTTTGCTATCGTTACCGTTACTTCCATACTACTTTGCTACTGAATACTTTGCTGCAGATATTAAGTTATCCAGGTGTGGTTGAATTGACAACTCAACTGCTAATACTTGAGAATATTCTTTGGCTCCCCTTGTGTCGAATCAATAAATTTGGGTTGAATACTCTACCCTTGAAAACTGTTGTGATCCCCTATATTTGTGGGTTATCAAGACTATTTTCTGGTGCTGTTGCCGGGGAGCATAGCTCTATTCTTTGAGTCACTTGGGATTTATATCTTCTGATCACTATGAGGAACTTGAAAGACGAGAAAACCAAGATTTGTCCCTCAACTACGAGGGGAGGTAAGGAAGTGCCATCTAGCTCTGCACTTGATTCTCCTTCTGTTTTGAGTAAACTTGCGACACCTAAACCTGCTTCTGCTATTAATTCTGATATGCCGCATGTTATTGATTATGCCACTTCTGCTATGTGTGATGCTTATGATGAAACTACTTCTATGCTTGATAATACTATGCCATTAGGTTAATTTCTTGATGAACAACTTGCTAGGGCTGGAGAGAATGAAATTATTGAAACTAATAATACTGATGAAAGTGATGATGAAGACTCTCCCCCTAGATATGAATTGCCTGTCGTGCCTGAGGGTTATGTTATGGATGAAGAAACTGCTAGAGATTTCCTTGCTTGCAATGATAGATCTGATCTTAAGAAATTATTAGCTAAGCACAAAGAAAAGTCTCTGAATGATGAATGAAATATGACCCTCCTTTTTCTACTTCACCTATCGGTATTACTGATAAGGATTATGATTTCTCTGTCGATCCTGAGATAATTACTTTGGTTGAATCTGATCCTTTTTATGGCTATGAATCTGAAACTGTTGTGGCACATCTTACTAAATTGAATGATATAGCCACCCTATTCACTCACGAGGAAAAAATTTGTTACTACTATATCCTTAAGTTATTTCCATTCTCATTAAAGGGTGATGCTAAAGTATGGTTTAATTCTCTTGATCCTGGTTGTGTGCATAGTCCCCAGGATATGATTTATTATTTCTCTGCTAAATATTTCCCTGCTCATAAGAAACAAGCTCCTTTAAGGGAAATATATAATTTTGTGCAAATTGAAGAAGAGAGTATCCCACGAGCTTGGGGGAGGCTTCTCCAATTACTTAATGCTTTGCCTGATCATCCTCTCAAGAAAAATGAAATACTTGATATCTTTTATAATGGACTAACTGATGCTTCCAAAGACCACCTGGATAGTTGTGCTGGTTGTGTTTTCAGGGAAAGAACTGTTGATCAAGCTGAATTGCTATTGAATAATATGTTAACTAATGAAAACAATTGGACACTTCCTGAACCAACTCCTAAGCCAACTCCGAAGAAAAGGGGTATTCTATTTCTTAGTCCTGAAGATATGCAAGAGGCAAAGAAATCTAAGAAAGAAAAGGGTATTAAAGCTGAAGATGTTAAGAATTTACCACCTATTGAAGAAATACATGGTCTTGATAACCCTACACATGTAGTAAAGGTAAATTCTCTCTATATAAGGGATGAAGGTGATATTCCTTGTAATAAGTCTCCTAGCCAATTCTTAGATGAGTTTGATGATTTTATTGTTAAACAAGAAAACTTCAATGCTCATGTTGGTAGACAATTGAAACGTAATGCTTATATGATTGAACACTTGAGTGATTATATGTCTAGAGTTAAAGGTGAACTTAAACATATTAGTAAACATGCTTCTATGGTTACCACTCAAGTAGAACAAGTGCTTAAAGCTCAAAATGATTTGCTCAATGAATTAAATGATAAGAAAAATGATAATGCTGTTAGAGTTGTGACTAGAGGTGGTAGAATGACTCAGGAACATTTGTATCCTGAGGGCCACCCTAAGAGAATTGAGCAAGATTCTCAGAGAAATAATGTCGAAGCACATAGTCCTTCTAAAAGGAATAAGAAGAAAAATGATAGGACTTTGCATGCTTCTAGTGAACCTGTTGTTGACACACCTGAGAATCCCAATGATATTTCTATTTCTGATGCTGAAACACAATCTGGTAATGAACATGAACCCAGTGGTGATGTTCATGTTGATGCTCAACCTAGAAATAATAATGATGTAGAGGTTGAAGCTGTTGTTGATCTTGATAACCCACAATCAAAGAATAAAAGTTATGATAAGAGAGACTTCGTTGCTAGGAAGCACGGTAAAGAAAGAGAACCATGGGTTCAGAAACCCATGCCTTTTCCTCCTAAACCATCCAAGAAAAAGGATGATGAGGATTTTGAGCGCTTTGTTGAAATGATTAGACCTATCTTTTTGCGTATGTGTTTGACTGATATGCTTAAAATGAATCCTTATGCTAAGTACATGAAAGATATTTTTACAAATAAAAGAAAGATATCAGAAGCTGAAATTTCCACTGTGCTTGCTAATTATACTTTTAAGGGTGGAATACCAAAGAAACTAGGAGATCCAGGAGTACCAACTATACAATGCTCCATTAAAAGAAACTATACTAAAACTGCTTTATGTGATCTTGGAGCCGGTGTTAGTGTTATGCCTCTGTCTTTATATCGTAGACTTGAATTGAATAAGTTGACACCTACTGAAATATCTTTGAAAATGGCCGATAAATCTACCGCTATACCTGTCGGTATTTGTGAGGATGTGCCTGTTGTGGTTGCAAACATTACTATTTTAACAGACTGTGTTATTCTTGATATTCCCGAGGATGATAGTATGTCGATTATCCTTGGTAGACCCTTTTTGAATACTGCAGGGGCTGTTATTGATTGCAACAAAGGCAATGTCTCTCTTCATGTTAATGGTAATGACCACACCGTACACTTTCCGAGGAAACAACCTCAAGTCCACAGTATCAATTCTATTGGAAAAATTCCATCGATTATTATTGGAGGTTTTGAATTTCCTCTTCCTACTGCCAAGAAGAAATATGATATTGTTATTGTTGGGTACATACATATCCCCGTTGAGGTAACCTAGTGCTATTCGAAAATTCTCCGGTTTCATGCAATTCGGAATGAGTTTGTTAACAAGACTTGATCAACCTTGTTAGTGGATTCCTTTTGATGAGCATGAGATAGATGAAGCTAGAAAGCACAACTCTCTGTACCCTCCTTTTACTTTCTGTTATTTAGATTAAATAAAGCAAAAATAGTATTTTCTGTCTGTTTTCTGATTTATCCATGCAATTAAAAATACCCTGAAAATAAAAGTTCTCCAAATGCCCTGTAAATGAAATATGATTTTTTTAGAATATTTGAGAAATATCTGGCACTGAGAACACATCAGGGGGATCCAACACCTGGCCACGAGGGTCCAGGGCGCGCCCTCCCCCTGGGCGCGCCCCTGTCTCATGGGCCCCTGGTGGCCCCCCTCCACTTATTCCAGCACCCACACACTCCTTCTTCCTACCAAAAAAATCACCAACTAGCTCAAGCATGAGTTCCAGCTCATCTTGCTGCCGTTTTCAATCTCCTTGCTCAAAGCTCCACTCACAAAACTGCTTTGGGGGACTGTTCTTTGGTACGTGACTCGTCCAATGGTCCAATTAGTTTTTGTTCTAGTGCTTTATTTATTGCAATTTTTTGCTGCTAACGTGACCCTGTTCTTGATCTTGCATGACAAATTTATATGGTCCAAGGTAGTTCTAATGCATGATGTAGGTTCTAGGCACTTATGGGAGTGGTTGCTATCAACTTTGTTGAGTTTGGTTCACGTTTATTTTGAGTTACTAAAAATTTCAGAAATTTTTAGAAAACGATGAAGAGATTATTGAGGGGATCTTCGAGCCGAAGCTCAAAGGATAAGAAAAGTGAAGAGGATAAGAAGCCCAAATACAATCTGCCTCGCACTGCGGAGGTTCGACCGTGCGAATGGCCTTGCAAAGAATTCTTGAGAGGTGCTAGAATTTATGAAGATTTTTATTACTTGGCTGAGAATGCGGGCCTCACCGACTTCCTCCGCGACCAACGCGAACATTATCTCCTACTCACTAATATTTTCTTGCAACATTTTTATTTCCATTCTAGGAAACTACCACCTTCAGTGGAGTTTCACTTACATGATGAGGTTAAGGAGATGTCACTCCATGGTTTTTGTCGGGTATACATACTGGAGGCTGACACAAGTCCCACAGCCTGAGCCTGAGCCACCACTTGACCCTTATCGATAGTCTATTTATCAGTGGGATCCGGAGGAGATTGCAAACCGGTGGCAGCCTGAGGACCCTCCTCGGTACATCGGAGAGAGCAACTTTGATCCATGGGCATAGACCAACTTAGGTCAAAAGCCTAAGCTTTGGGGAGTACGTATTTCTCACCGACATTACATTCATGTTCACACACTCATTTTAGTTGTCGGTGCTCATACTTTTTCCGTGTACTATCCATGCTAGTTTATTTTCTTTTCTAAGTCTTCTTCTTGTGTGTTTGAAAAACCTTAAGAAAAACCAAAAAAAATTAGTTATAGCTTTTAGCTAGTTTACTTTCCATGCTTGTAGTAGTAATTAAAAGAAAAGTCAAAAAGATTTCTCGTTCTTCTTTTGCTTGTTGGGAGCTTTCTCGTGTAAATAGTTTTATTTCTTTTCTTTTCTTTGGGGGTCGAGAGGACAAAACCATGATGAAAATGTTGAGTGCCTCCCATATGCATTATTGTTGATTTAACCAAGATCCCATATTACCTTGTCTTCTCCCTTGAATTGAATGCTTGCAAATTCCAGCTTAGTCCAATGCACGTGCACTATTATTATTATCCACACCGTTCGGTCGTGCGAGTTAAAGGCAATAATGACGATATATGATGGACTAATTGAGATGAGAAAAGCTAGTATGAACTCGACCTATCTTGTTTTTGTAAATATGATTAGTTCATCATTCCTGATTCAGCCTATTATGAATAAACATGTTTGCAATGGCAATTAGAGATTATATCTGCTTATGCCATGCTTAATTAGCTAGGAGTTTATAATGGTTTACCTTGCTTGCCAACATGCTATTAAAATAGTTGTGATGTGGTATGATAGGGTGGTCTCCTCCTTTGAACGATTTGAGTGGCTGGACTTGGCACATGTTCACGCATGTAGTTGAAACAAAATCAACATAGCCTCCACGATATTTATGTTCATGGTGGATTATATCCTACTCATGCTTGCACTCAATGTCTATTAATTTTAATGCATGTTCATGACTTTTGTCGCTCTCTAGTTGGTCACTTCCCAGTCTTTTTCTAGCTTTCACTTGTACTAAGCGGGAATACTGCTTTGCATCCACATCCATAAACCCCAAAGTTATTCCATATGAGTCCACCATACCTTCCTATATGCGGTATCTACCTGCCGTTCCAAGTAAATTTGTATGTGCCAAACTCTAAACCTTCAAATGAAATTATGTTTTGTATGCTCGAACAGCTCATGTATCAACTAGGGTTGTCTATATCTTCCATGCTAGGTGGGTTATTCTCACGAGGAGTGGACTCCGCTCCTCACTCACGAGAAAATGGCCGATAATCGGGATGCCTAGGCACATGCTCAAACCAAAATAATTGCAAACAAACTCCCCCAAGATTGTTGTTAGTTGGAGGCACCCGTTGTTTCGGGCAAGCCATGGATTGATGCTTGTTGGTGGTGGGGGAGTATAAACTTTACCATTCTGTTTGGGAACCACCTATAATGTGTGTAGCATGGAAGATATCGAGATCTCTTGGTTGTTATGTTGACAATGAAAGTATGCCACCCAAAATATTATTTATCTGTGTTTCAAAACTCAAGCTCTGGCACCTCTACAAATCCCTGCTTCCCTCTGCGAAGGGCCTATCTATTTACTTTTATGTTGTGTCATCATCCTCTTATTAAAAAGCACTAGTTGGAGAGCACCACTGTCATTTGCATGCATTACTATTAATTTGTATTGAGTATGACTATGACTGGATCTCTTTTACCATGAATTACAATGTCTAGTCAGTCCTTGATCTTCAGGGGTGCTCTGCATTTATGTTTTGCGGTCTCAGAAAGGGCTAGTGAGATACCATCTTGTTATATCATATTATGATTGTTTTGAGAAAGTGTTGTCATCCGAGATTTATTATTATTGCTCGCTAGTTGGTTATGCCATTGATATGAGTAAACATGAGACCTAAGTGTTATTGTGAATATGGTTAGTTCATAATCTTTGCTGAAAACTTGAATGTTGGCTTTACATATTTGCAACAACAAGAGCAAACAGAGTTTGTAAAAGTTTTTCTTTATCACTTTCAGTTTGTCAACTGAATTTCTTGAGGACAAGCAAAGGTTTAAGATTGAGGGAGTTGATACATCTTCATCGTATCTACTTTTCCAAACATTTTTGCCCTTGTTTTGGACTCTAACTTGCATGATTTGAATGGAACTAACCCAAACTAACGCTGTTTTTAGCAGAATTCCCATGGTGTTATTTTTGTGCAGAAATAAAATTTTCGGAATGACCTGAAACTTCATAGAGAATATTTTGGGAATTAATAAAAAATATTGGAAAAGAATGAAGACCAGGGGGGCCACACCCTGTCCACGAGGGTGGGGGGCGCGCCCCCTGCCTCGTGGGCCCCCTGATGCTCCACCGACCTCAACTCCAACTCTATATATTCACGTTCGGGGAGAAAAAAATCAAAGAGAAGGATTCATCACGTTTTAGGATACGGAGCCTCCGCCAAGCCCTACTCTCTCTCAGGAGGGTTGATCTGGAGTTCGTTCGGGGCTCCGGAAAGGGGAATCCATCGCCGTCGTCATCATCAACCATCATCCATCACCAATTTCATGATCCTCAACACCGTGTGTGAGTAATTCCATCGTAGACTTGCTGGATGGTGATGGGTTGGATGAGGTTTACCATGTAATCGAGTTAGTTTTGTTAGGGTTTTATCCCTAGTATCCATTATGTTCTAAGATTGATGTTGCTATGACTTTGTTATGCTTAATGCTTGTCACTAGGGCCCGAGTGCCATGATTTCATATCTGAACATATTATGTT
The DNA here is from genome assembly GCF_018294505.1 of Triticum aestivum. Classification (NCBI taxonomy): domain Eukaryota; kingdom Viridiplantae; phylum Streptophyta; class Magnoliopsida; order Poales; family Poaceae; genus Triticum; species Triticum aestivum. The sequence goes on from NC_057810.1 coordinate 573,885,236, forward strand.
TTCATGAATATATGTGAGTTCTTGATCCTATCTTGCAAGTCAATTGTAACGCCCCAGATATACTTTCCATATTTGTATCCAACTCTTGCCGTCCCCGGCGCTAAGTTATATTTATTTCTCGGGTTCGGGTCTTTGTCTCCGTGTGTTGTTTTTCTTTTTCGTGCATCTCTTATCATGTCATCACGTGCATTGCATTTGCATACATGTTCATCTCATGCATTCGAGCATTTTCCCCGTTGTCCGTTTTGCATTCCGGCGCTTCGTTCTCCTCCGGTGGTCATTTCTACCTTTCTTTCTTGTGTGGGGATTAAACATTTCCGGATTGGACCGAGACTTGTCAAGTGGCCTTGGTTTACTACCGGTAGACCGCCTGTCAAGTTTCGGGTCAGTTGGACTTCGTTTGATACTCCAACGGTTAACCGAGGGACCGAAAAGGCCTCGTGCGTGTCGCAGCCCAACACCCCATAAATTTGGCCCAAAACCCACCAAACTCTGCTCCATGTCCTAGAGCGTTCGATCACGATCATGTGGGCGAAAACCGCACCTCGTTTGGACTCTCCTAGCTCCCTCTATGCCTATTTATACCCCCTCCATTCGGATCTCTTCTTCCCCCGTCCGAAACCCTAGTTCTAAAAAAAAACATCCTCCGCCGCCGACGGACACGTCCGCCCCAGCGCCGGACGCGTCCGCCGCTGCCCGCCTCCGCCACTCAGGCGCTGCCACGTGGGCGCGCGCCCACTTCGCCGCCGCCGGCCCGGGAGGCCCAGGAGGGGCCCCCGCGGCCCAGATCCGCCGCGCCGCCACCCGCCTCCTCTCCCCCGCACCC
>NC_057810.1:573886351-573895744 GCF_018294505.1 Triticum aestivum
GGGTCGCCGGATCCGGCCCCCGGCGACCGCCTCCTCCACGCCCGGCCCCCTCTCCGGCGACCTCCCGGAGCCCGGCGTCCCTTTCCTCTCCGGCGAACAGTGTCTCCGGCGCCTCCTCGGGAAGCGTGCCGATCCAGATCTGGATCTGGGCTAGGTTGACCTCTCCCCGAAACCCTAATCTCCCAGATTTTTATGCGATGTTTGACTGCTTGTATCTCCGCAACCGTAGATCCGTTTTGGGCGTATGATATATCAAAATCTTCGCCTCGACATGTGCATCATTTCATTCCATTGCATCATTTGCATTTGAGGTCATCTTGATACCCAAAATGCTGTTAGAAGGAGGCTTCGTGAGTTAAATTGCAGATCCGTTAGTTCATCATGCACTTTTGTCATTTTTGCTATGTTTAATCCGTGCATGATATGCCTGTGCCCCTTTGGGATGTATTGTGAAGCATTTTGTCTTCTTTCCAGAGGTGCCACCCATGCATTTTTAGGATGTGTGTGTTGTCTTGTGCAAGCTTGCGAAGAGAGGTACCTGAGATTGCAGATTTCAGGGACTTAGTGATTTTCGCTAAGTCTGGGATATTTTAGTTCATGATGCTATATGTCCAGCTTGTTTCCTAGTGATCCGTGCCTCTTTTGAGGATTATCAGTAAGGGAGTTTTGATATTTATGTCATGCTCTATCCATCCATGTCTTTGTTGGCATTTGTGGAGTGATCTAGGTTGACTCAATCGAGCTCAACTTTTGCTTCGTTGTTAATCTGGGCAGATCGTCAACTTGTTTGCGATTTTGCCGATGCTACCGTTAGTGTTTCATGCATGCTATGCCTTTGTTCTTGCCATGTGTAGCTAGCACTTTGTGCCTTCTTGCTGGTTATATGCTTTCCTTGCCATGACTTGCACCGTAGTGAGTGCATCGAGCTCGTTTACATGCCTTCGTGAGTTAAATTTCAGCATGTCTCAGTTTTCACTAAGTCTGAAAACTGATTGTGTTCGAGCGATGTTCGTGAGCTCGGTAGAGTATTTTGTGAACCCTTTTGGCCCCAGGTCACTTTGGGTGTTTTATTAAGCTTGTTGAGTAGCTCCATGCCATGTTCTTACTTGTCATGCTCAGGTTTTCTATCATGTTGTTTTGCTGCTCCGAAGAGAGCATCGTGATCTGAAATTTCAGACTAGTGTTAATTTCACTAAGTCTGAAATCTGTTTTGCATTTGCGTTCTAGCCATGCTTGTTTGAACCTCTTATTGAATGAATTTGCCTATGGCTCAGTGCTAGTGTTTTGTCAACCATCTTGTGTACATCACTGGCATGTATTTTGTTTTCATGTTTGGTGGCTGTAGCATGTTCATTTCGTTGCATTTAGATGCCTACTTGCTGTAAATCGCAGACCGGTGTCATATCTTAAAACGCTTGCCATTTCTAAACCGTAGCTCCGATTCCTATGATCTTTATATCGTTTTCAAGCAATTTCATCCCCTCTATCCAGTGGCACACTTGGTTTCCCAAGTTGATGCCAGGTTCATGCATTTCCTGTCATATCTTGCATTTTGCATCCCGCATCGCATCCCGCATAGCATATCGTCATTTCATCATATTGCTTGGACTTGCCCGTGGTTGATTGTATCCTTGTTGCTTGTTTGTCTTGTTGGGTAGAGCCGGGAGACGAGTTCGCTACCGAGGAGCCCGTTGAGTTTGCTTGTGAGGATCCAGTCAACTCTGACAACTGTGCAGGCAAGATGATCATACCCTCGAAATCACTACTATCTTTGCTATGCTAGTTTGCTCGCTCTTTTGCTTTGCCACTGCTACGATGCCTACCTTTTGCTTGTCAGCCTCCCAATTGCCATGTTGAACCTCTAACCCACCATTGTCCTAGCAAACCATTGATTGGCTATGTTACCGCCTTGCTCAACCCTTCTTATAGCGTTGTTAGTTGCAGGTGAAGATTGGAGCCGTTCCTCGTGGGAACATTTATTTACTTGTTGGGATATCATTATATTGCTATGTTATCTTAATGCATCTATACACTTGGTAAAGGGTGGAAGGCTCGGCCTCTCGCCTAGTGTTTTGTTCCACTCTTGCCGCCCTAGTTTCCGTCATATCGGTGTTATGTTCCCGGATTGTGCGTCCCTTACGCGGTTGGGTTATAATGGGAACCCCTTGATAGTTCGCCTTGATTAAAGCTTTTCCAGCAATGCCCAACATTGGTTTTACCATTTTCCACCTAGGCCCTTTTTCCCTTGGGTTTCCGGAGCCCGAAGGTCATCTTATTTTACCCCCCCGGGCCAGTGCTCCTCTGAGTGTTGGTCCACCTGTCAGCTACCGGTGGCTACCAGGGGCAACTCTGGGCTGGCCTACCCGTACCTAAGACAATCTGAGTGTGCCCTGAGAAAGAGATATGTGCAGCTCCTCTCGGGATTTGTCGGCACATTCGGGCGGTGTTGCTGGACTTGTTTTGACCTGTCGAAGTGTCTTGAGTTACCGAGATACCGAGTCTGATCGGAACATCTTGGGAGGAGGTCTATTCCTTCGTTGACCGTGAGAGCTTGTCATGGGCTAAGTTGGGACTCCCCTGCAGGGATTGAACTTTCGAAAGCCGTGCTCGCGGTTATGGGCAGATGGGAATTTCCTAATGTCCGGTTGTAGATGACTTGAACTAAACTTAATCAAAATGATTCAACCGTGTGTGTTACCGTGATGGCCCCTTCTCGGCGGAGTCCGGGAAGTGGACACGGTGTTGGAGTTATGCTTGCGCAGGATGTTCTTTTAGCTTCTCGCTCGTGCTTCGCCTTCTCTTCTCGCTCTCTTTTGCGTATAAGTTAGCCACCACATATGCTAGTCGCTTGCTGCAGCTCCACATATATTTGCCTTATCCATTCCTATGAGCTTAAGTAGTTTTGATCGCGTGGGTGTGAGATTGCTGAGTCCCTGTGGCTCACAGATACTACAACTCCAGATGCAGGTCCAAGTGTTTCTGCTCCAGTTGACGACTACGAGCTCCAGTGGGAGTTCGACGAGGACTCTCAGTGTTACTATGTGTCTTTTCCGGATGATCAGTAGTGGTGCCTAGTTGGGGTTATCGATTCAGGACCTTGTCACATGTTGGGGGTCTTTTCTATTTTGGCGCCGTAGTCGGGCCATGAGTGCTTGTTTGATGGATGTTATTTATGTACTCTGATGTGACGTGGCGAGTGTAAGCCAACTATGTTATCTCCCCCTTTTATTATATATTACATGGGATGTTGTAATGATTGCCTGACTTGCGACATTGCTTTCAATGCGGTTATGCCTCTAAGTCGTGCCTCGACACGTGGGAGCTATAGCCGCATCGAGGGCGTTACAAGTTGGTAATCAGAGCCATCCCCGACCTTAGGAGCCCCATTGCTTGATCGTTTTTAGCAGCCGAGTTGTGTCTAGAAAAATGTTTTGAGTCCTTAGGAATCATATATCGGAGAGCTTAGGAATTCTTTTTACTTCCCAGCCTCATCATCACTCTGGTAAGGCATCCTGGCGTAGAGTTTTGACTCTTCTCTTCTCAAATTTCACTAAAAATTTTTTAGGATCACGCGAGTATCTTGGATTTGTTCCGATGGTTTTGTGACGAGAACATTGTTCTTGGTGCCTCCTGTCTTTAGGGGTTGTGGCAGTGTCCCGGGGAGTTGAGCTCCGAGGTGTTGTCGTCACAATTTTATCGTTGCAATTCTGGTATACTTGAGATATGTTCGCCGACATCGAAAATCTCTTTTATGCAGTTCGTTGGTGAGATAACCTCGACGCCACCCAGTACTGGGGCGGGAGTTCGGGAGTATCGCCATAACTTGTATAACGGATGCTTTTCGAAGGTTGAGGTAGATGGTTTCCGAAGTTTTCCTGGTTATGTGTTGAAGGATGGATACAGCTGGATGTAGGATTTGCTAGTTTGGGTGAGATATTGTGCTTCCCCTGTATCCCCAACACCTGATTGCATAACCGGAAAGGTTCGGGAGTTTCATAGGTGGGAATTCTAGTAGCTCTAGTTCTTCTTCCATGGATATTGGTTTGAGACTGGGATTTCTTACCGATTATTCGTTCTTGATCCATACCTTGTTGAATTATTTCTCTTCCTTAATTCTTCATGGCTTCTCAATTTATGGATATGTGACCATTTGAAGAGGAATGCATTCGTTCATTTTGTTCGGATGTGAAGACTATATGTTGCAATTTTCATTCCGTTGGATTCAGCTTCTATATTGTTGTCTATCAATGTGCTAATGGTGGTCAACCTGTTCAGGATGGCTCCTCCAACGCGCACGACTCCGAATCCTGATCCGCCTCCACCTCCCCCGCCTCCGGAAGCATGGCAAGCTGTGATGGCCGCTACTAATGCAAACACACAGTTGATCATGCAAATTCTCCAAGAGCGCAATCAAGGCAGTCAAGGGAATCAAGGCCATAATGAGCACCACTTTGCTACTCTGAACCAGTTCCTTGCTAATGGCCCAAAGACGTTCAACAGTTGTGTTGAGGCTACCGATGCTGACGATTGGCTAGTGGATCTGGGCAAGCATTTTGAATGCAGCAATGTCAGGCCTGAAGATTTCGTCAAGTTCGCTTCTTTCCAGCTCAAAGATCAGGCTGCAGAGTGGTTCCAGCAGTACAAGGATTCCAGAGGTGGACGTCTGATCACTTGGGACGATTTCCGTCAAGATTTCCGCGCTCATCACATCCCTCAAAGTGTGGTTGAGAGTAAGCGTCAGGAATTCCGCAATCTGAAGCAAGGCTCTTTGTCTGTCTATGACTACAACAAGTTGTTCCAGAAGCTCGCCCGTTTTGCCAAGCAGGATGTTCCTGATGAGAAGAGCATGATCTATCAGTTCAGGGGTGGTCTTCGTGAGGAAATTCAGCTCACTCTTGTCCTCTTTGAGCCGTTGAGATACGATGAGTTCTACAACATGGCACTGAAGCAAGAGGCTGCTCAGATGAGATGTGATGCTTCCAGGAAGCGTGCCAGAGATGTTACTCCGTCTTCCTCTACTCAAGTGGTCAAGCAGCAGAAGTATTGGCTTCCTCCTCCTCCGTTCCGTCAGCCGTATCAGCAGAAGAGCAAAGGTGGCAGTGGTTTCTCCCACCCACCCAACCCAGGCTTTCAGAACAAGGCTTCGTCTCAAGCGCCAAGACCGAGTGCTCCGTATCACCGTCCGCTTTCAGAGGTCACGTGCAACAAGTGCCAACAGAAGGGTCACTATGCCAACAAGTGTACCAACCAGAGGCGTCTTCCTCCTCCTCCTCCTGTCAGATCGGCAAGTACAGCGGTGGTCAAGCATAACCCCAAGTCCGCCAAGGTCAACTTGATGAATGCAGCTCAGGCAGAGGACTCGTCAGATGTGATCATGGGTAACCTTCCTGTTAATGATATTCCTGCAAATGTTCTTTTTGACACGGGTGCATCGCATTGTTTCATCTCGAGACCATTTTCATCTAAGCATGGGTTGCCTTCACAAATTTTGCCTAGTCCTTTAGCAGTTGTCTCTCCCGGTAAGCGCATGCAGGCTAACTCCATCGTTCCGGATGTTTCTATCACTTTGGGCGACTGCAAGTTTCTCTCTTCTCCGGTGGTTCTTGGCAACTCCGATATCGATCTTATTCTCGGGATGGACTGGCTCTCTAAGCATAAAGCTCAGCTTGATTGTGCAGCCAGGCAGATTCAACTGACGCATTCGTCTGAGGAGCTCATTGTCTTTGCCGCTCGGGATAATACCATCCGGTTGTTTTCTCTCAATGAGAAGGGTGAATTGGATGCTATTTCGCAGATTCCTGTCGTTTGCGAATATCAAGACGTCTTTCCAGAAGAACTTCCAGGGATGCCTCCAAACCGGCCGGTTGAATTCGTTATTGAACTTGAGCCCGGTACGGAACCTGTGTGCAAACGTCCTTACAAGCTCGGCCCCGAAGAGTTGAAGGAGTTGAAGAAACAACTCGATGAGCAAGAAAGATTGGGTCTCATCCGGCCTAGTACTTCTCCGTGGGGTTGTGGTGTTCTTTTTGTGAAGAAGAAGGATGGATCGAGTCGACTTTGTGTTGATTACCGTCCAGTAAACAAGAAGACCATAAAGAACAAATACCCACTTCCCAACATCAATGAGCTGTTCGAACAACTCAAAGGTGCTCAAGTATTCTCCAAGCTTGATCTCCGTATGGGTTATCATCAGATTCGTATTCGTGAGCAAGATATTCCCAAGACGGCGTTCAGAGCAAGCTTTGGTTCTTATGAATACACCGTCATGTCTTTTGGCCTCGCCAACGCTCCTCCGACGTTCTCTCGCATGATGAACTTCATCTTCAACCCCTACACCAATGAATTCGTTTTGGTCTATCTCGACGACATTCTGGTTTTCTCGAAGAACAAGGAAGATCATGCCAAGCACTTGCGTTTGGTACTTGACAAGCTCAGAGAACATCAGTTCTACGCCAAGTTCTCCAAGTGTGAATTTTGGCTCGATGAGGTTCTTTATCTTGGTCATATCATCTCTGCCAAGGGCATTTCCGTGAATCCTGAGAAGGTGTCTGCAATTGTAAATTGGGAACCTCCTCAGAACGTGAAGCAACTCCACAGTTTCCTCGGTCTCGCAAGCTATTGCAGAAGATTCGTTGAAAACTTTTCTAAGATCGCCAATCCTCTCTCAAATCTTCTTCAGAAACACGTCAAGTACGTTTGGTCTCCGGAGTGTGAGATTGCTTTCAACACTTTGAAAGAGAAATTGATCACTGCTCCAGTTCTGACTCCGCCTGATGAAACCAAGCCGTACGAGGTTTTTTGTGATGCCTCTCTCCAAGGTCTCGGTGCTGTACTCATGCAAGAGAAGAAAGTTGTTGCTTATACCTCTCGCCAGTTGAAACCTAATGAGAAGAACTACCCCACTCATGATCTCGAGTTGGCGGCAGTTGTGCACGCTTTGTTGACTTGGAGACATCTTCTATTGGGAAGGAAAGTGGATATTTTCACTGATCACAAGAGTCTCAAGTACATCTTCACTCAGCCTAATCTCAACCTCAGGCAGACTCGATGGGTCGAAATGATTCAAGAGTACAATCCGAGTATCGAGTATACTCCAGGCAAGGCTAATGTGATTGCTGACGCTTTGAGCAGAAAAGCATATTGCAACAGTCTGATTCTCAAGCCTTATCAACCCGAGCTTTGTGAAGCTTTCCGCAAACTTAATCTGCAAGTTGTTCCTCAAGGTTTCCTCGCCAACCTTCAAGTCTCTCCTACCTTAGAAGACCAGATTCGCCAAACCCAACTTCTTGATGCTATGGTGAAGAAGGTGAAGATTGGTATTGCAAAGAGTCAGTCCAAGTACAAGTGCTTCCGACTTGATGACAAGGACACTCTCTTCTTCGAGGATCGAATTGTTGTGCCCAAAGGTGAACTCCGTAAGGTGATCATGAACGAGGCTCACAACTCTCTCCTCTCCATCCACCCTGGTAGTACGAAGATGTATCAGGACCTCAAGCAAGCTTATTGGTGGACTCGAATGAAGCGCGAGATCGCTCAATTCGTGAACGAATGTGATGTCCGCAGAAGAGTGAAGGCAGAACACCAAAGGCCAGCTGGTCTCCTCCAACCTCTTGCCATTCCAGAATGGAAGTTTGACCACATTGAAATGGACTTCGTGACTGGGTTTCCAAAGTCCAAGCGTGGCAATGATGCTATATTTGACGTCATCGACAAGCTCACCAAAGTGGCTCATTTTCTGCCTATCAAAGAGTCGATCACTACAGCTCAATTGGCGGAACTCTATTCCTCTCGCATTGTCTCTCTGCACGGTATTCCTCAAGTGATATCTTCAGACCGTGGCAGCATCTTTACCTCCAAGTTTTGGGATTCTTTTTAGAAAGCCATGGGCACCAACATCCGCTTCAGCACAGCTTTCCATCCTCAAACAAGCGGTCAAGTCGAGCGTGTCAACCAAATTCTTGAAGATATGCTCAGGGCTTGTGTGATCTCCTTCGGCATGAAGTGGGAGGATTGTCTTCCTTATGCCGAATTCTCATACAACAACAGCTTTCAAGCAAGTTCGGGCAAGGCCCCCTTTGAAATTCTATATGGCAGGAAGTGCCGTACCCCTCTCAACTGGTCTGAAACCGGTGAATGTCAGCTGCTGGGTAATGACTTAATCACAGAAGCAGAAGAAATGTGCAAAGTCATTCGTGATAACCTCAAAGCAGCCCAGTCCCGCCAAAAGAGCTACTATGATAGTAAGCACCGTGATCTGGCTTTCAAGATCGGAGATCATGTTTACCTCCGCGTCTCTCCCATGAAAGGTACTCGTCGCTTCGGTATCAAAGGGAAGCTTGCCCCTAGATACGTGGGACCTTTCAAGATTGTCAGCAAGAGAGGCGACCTCGCCTATCAACACGAGCTTCCTTCAAACTTTGCAAATGTTCATGATGTGTTCCATGTCTCTCAGCTTCGAAAGTGCTTCAAGACTCCTGACCGCACCGTCAACTTCGAGGACATTGAGCTCCAAGAAGATCTCTCCTATCGTGAGCACCCAGTTGCTATTCTCGAAGAGACTGAACGCAAGACTCGCAACAAGTCAATCAAATTTCTCAAAGTCAAGTGGTCACACCATTCCGACCGTGAAGCTACCTGGGAACGCGAGGATCACCTCCGTTCTGAGTACCCGGAGTTCTTTCAGTCCTAGATCTCGGGACGAGATCTTTTCGTAGTGGTGGAGTGTTGTAACGCCCCAGATATACTTTCCATATTTGTATCCAACTCTTGCCGTCCCCGGCGCTAAGTTATATTTATTTCTCGGGTTCGGGTCTTTGTCTCCGTGTGTTGTTTTTCTTTTTCGTGCATCTCTTATCATGTCATCACGTGCATTGCATTCGCATACATGTTCATCTCATGCATTCGAGCATTTTCCCCATTGTCCGTTTTGCATTCCGGCGCTTCGTTCTCCTCCGGTGGTCATTTCTACCTTTCTTTCTTGTGTGGGGATTAAACATTTCCGGATTGGACCGAGACTTGTCAAGTGGCCTTGGTTTACTACCGGTAGACCGCCTGTCAAGTTTCGGGTCAGTTGGACTTCGTTTGATACTCCAACGGTTAACCGAGGGACCGAAAAGGCCTCGTGCGTGTCGCAGCCCAACACCCCCCAAATTTGGCCCAAAACCCACCAAACTCTGCTCCATGTCCTAGAGCGTTCGATCACGATCGTGTGGGCGAAAACCGCACCTCGTTTGGACTCTCCTAGCTCCCTCTATGCCTATTTATACCCCTCCATTCGGATCTCTTCTTCCCCCGTCCGAAACCCTAGTTCTAAAAACAAAACATCCTCCGCCGCCGACGGGCACGTCCGCCCCAGCGCCGGACGCGTCCGCCGCCGCCCGCCTCCGCCACTCA
>NC_057810.1:573895754-573905129 GCF_018294505.1 Triticum aestivum
GCCCCCTCTCCGGCGACCTCCCGGAGCCCGGCGTCCCTTTCCTCTCCGGCGAACAGTGGCTCCGGCGCCGCCTCGGGAAGCGTGCCGATCCAGATCTGGATCTGGGCTAGGTTGACCTCTCCCCGAAACCCTAATCTCCTAGATTTTTATGCGATGTTTGACTGCTTGTATCTCCGCAACCGTAGATCCGTTTTGGGCATATGATATATCAAAATCTTCGCCTCGACATGTACATCATTTCATTCCATTGCATCATTTGCATTTGAGAATATCTTGATACCCAAAATGCTGTTAGAAGGAGGCTTCGTGAGTTAAATTGCAGATCCGTTAGTTCATCATGCACTTTTGTCATTTTTGCTATGTTTAATCCGTGCATGATATGCCTATGCCCCTTTGGGATGTATTGTGAAGCATTTTGTCTTCTTTCCAGAGGTGCCACCCATGCATTTTTTGGATGTGTGTGTTGTCTTGTGCAAGCTTGCGAAGAGAGGTACCTGAGATTGCAGATTTCAGGGACTTAGTGATTTTCGCTAAGTCTGGGATATTTTAGTTCATGATGCTATATGTCCAGCTTGTTTCCTAGTGATCCGTGCCTCTTTTGAGGATGATCAGTAAGGGAGTTTTGATATTTATGTCATTCTCTATCCATCCATGTCTTTGTTGGCATTTGTGGAGTGCTCTAGGTTGACTCAATCGAGCTCAACTTTTGCTTCGTTGTTAATCTGGGCAGATCGTCAACTTGTTTGCGATTTTGCCGATGCTACCGTTAGTGTTTCATGCATGCTATGCCTTCGTTCTTGCCATGTGTAGCTAGCACTTTGTGCCTTCTTGCTGGTTATATGCTTTCCTTGCCATGACTTGCACCGTAGTGAGTGCATCGAGCTCGTTTACATGCCTTCGTGAGTTAAATTTCAGCATGTCTCAGTTTTCACTAAGTCTGAAAACTGATTGTGTTCGAGCGATGTTCGTGAGCTCGGTAGAGTATTTTGTGAACCCTTTTGGCCCCAGGTCACTTTGGGTGTTTTATTAAGCTTGTTGAGTAGCTCCATGCCATGTTCTTACTTGTCATGCTCAGGTTTTCTATCATGTTGTTTTGCTGCTCCGAAGAGAGCATCGTGATCTGAAATTTCAGACTAGTGTTAATTTCACTAAGTCTGAAATCTGTTTTGCATTTGCGTTCTAGCCATGCTTGTTTGAACCTCTTATTGAATGAATTTGCCTATGGCTCAGTGCTAGTGTTTTGTCAACCATCTTGTGTACATCACTGCCATGTATTTTGTTTTCATGTTTGGTGGCTGTAGCATATTCATTTCGTTGCATTTAGATGCCTACTTGCTGTAAATCGCAGACCGGTGTCATATCTTAAAACGCTTGCCATTTCTAAACCGTAGCTCCGATTCCTATGATCTTTATATCGTTTTCAAGCGATTTCATCCCCTCTATCCAGTGGCACACTTGGTTTCCCAAGTTGATGCCAGGTTCATGCATTTCCTGTCATATCTTGCATTTTGCATCCCGCATCGCATCCCGCATAGCATATCGTCATTTCATCATATTGCTTGGACTTGCCCGTGGTTGATTGTATCCTTGTTGCTTGTTTGTCTTGTTGGGTAGAGCCGAGAGACGAGTTCGCTACCGAGGAGCCCGTTGAGTTTGCTTGTGAGGATCCAGTCAACTCTGACAACTGTGCAGGCAAGATGATCATACCCTCGAAATCACTACTATCTTTGCTATGCTAGTTTGCTCGCTCTTTTGCTTTGCCACTGCTACGATGCCTACCTTTTGCTTGTCAGCCTCCCAATTGCCATGTTGAACCTCTAACCCACCATTGTCCTAGCAAACCATTGATTGGCTATGTTACCGCCTTGCTCAGCCCTTCTTATAGCGTTGTTAGTTGCAGGTGAAGATTGGAGCCGTTCCTCGTGGGAACATTTATTTACTTGTTGGGATATCATTATATTGCTATGTTATCTTAATGCATCTATACACTTGGTAAATGGTGGAAGGCTCGGCCTCTCGCCTAGTGTTTTGTTCCACTCTTGCCGCCCTAGTTTCCGTCATATCGGTGTTATGTTCCCGGATTGTGCGTCCCTTACGCGGTTGGGTTATAATGGGAACCCCTTGATAGTTCGCCTTGATTAAAGCTTTTCCAGCAATGCCCAACATTGGTTTTAACATTTGCCACCTAGCCCCTTTTTCCCTTGGGTTTCCGGAGCCCGAAGGTCATCTTATTTTACCCCCCCGGGCCAGTGCTCCTCTGAGTGTTGGTCCACCTGTCAGCTACCGGTGGCTACCAGGGGCAACTCTGGGCTGGCCTACCCGTACCTAAGACAATCTGAGTGTGCCCTGAGAAAGAGATATGTGCAGCTCCTATCGGGATTTGTCGGCACATTCGGGCGGTGTTGCTGGACTTGTTTTGACCTGTCGAAGTGTCTTGAGTTACCGAGATACCGAGTCTGATCGGAACATCTTGGGAGGAGGTCTATTCCTTCGTTGACTGTGAGAGCTTGTCATGGGCTAAGTTGGGACTCCCCTGCAGGGATTGAACTTTCGAAAGCCGTGCTCGCGGTTATGGGCAGATGGGAATTTGCTAATGTCCGGTTGTAGATGACTTGAACTAAACTTAATTAAAATGATTCAACCGTGTGTGTTACCGTGATGGCCCCTTCTCGGCGGAGTCCGGGAAGTGGACACGGTGTTGGAGTTATGCTTGCGCAGGATGTTCTTTTAGCTTCTCGCTCGTGCTTCGCCTTCTCTTCTCGCTCTCTTTTGCGTATAAGTTAGCCACCACATATGCTAGTCGCTTGCTGCAGCTCCACATATATTTGCCTTATCCATTCCTATGAGCTTAAGTAGTTTTGATCGCGTGGGTGTGAGATTGCTGAGTCCCTGTGGCTCACAGATACTACAACTCCAGATGCAGGTCCAGGTGTTTCTGCTCCAGTTGACGACTACGAGCTCCAGTGGGAGTTCGACGAGGACTCTCAGCGTTACTATGTGTCTTTTCCGGATGATCAGTAGTGCTGCCTAGTTGGGGTTATCGATTCAGGACCTTGTCGCATGTTGGGGGTCTTTTCTATTTTGGCGCCGTAGTCGGGCCATGAGTGCTTGTTTGATGGATGTTATTTATGTACTCTGATGTGACGTGGCGAGTGTAAGCCAACTATGTTATCTCCCCCTTTTATTATATATTACATGGGATGTTGTAATGATTGCCTGACTTGCGACATTGCTTTCAATGCGGTTATGCCTCTAAGTCGTGCCTCGACACGTGGGAGCTATAGCCGCATCGAGGGTGTTACAAGTTGGTAATCAGAGCCATCCCCGACCTTAGGAGCCCCATTGCTTGATCGTTTTTAGCAGCCGAGTTGTGTCTAGAAAAATGTTTTGAGTCCTTAGGAATCATATATCGGAGAGCTTAGGAATTCTTTTTACTTCCCAGCCTCATCATCGCTCTGGTAAGGCATCCTGGCGTAGAGTTTTGACTCTTCTCTTCTCAAATTTCACTAAAAATTTTTTAGGATCACGCGAGTATCTTGGATTTGTTCCGATGGTTTTGTGACGAGAACATTGTTCTTGGTGCCTCCTGTCTTTAGGGGTTGTGGCAGTGTCCCGGGGAGTTGAGCTCCCAGGTGTTGTCATCACAATTTTATCGTTGCAATTCTGGTATACTTGAGATATGTTCGCCGACATCGAAAATCTCTTTTATGCAGTTCGTTGGTGAGATAACCTCGACGCCACCCAGTACTGGGGCGGGAGTTCGGGAGTATCGCCATAACTTGTATAACGGATGCTTTTCGAAGGTTGAGGTAGATGGTTTCCGAAGTTTTCCTGGTTATGTGTTGAAGGATGGATACAGCTGGATGTAGGATTTGCTAGTTTGGGTGAGATATTGTGCTTCCCCTGTATCCCCAACACCTGATTGCATAACCGGAAAGGTTCGGGAGTTTCATAGGTGGGAATTCTAGTAGCTCTAGTTCTTCTTCCACGGATATTGGTTTGAGATTGGGATTTCTTACCGATTATTCGTTCTTGATCCGTACCTTGTTGAATTATTTCTCTTCCTTAATTCTTCGTGGCTTCTCAATTTATGGATATGTGACCATTTGAAGAGGAATGCATTCATTCATTTTGTTCGGATGTGAAGACTATATGTTGCAATTTTCATTCCGTTGGATTCAGCTTCTATATTGTTGTCTATCAATGTGCTAATGGTGGTCAACCTGTTCAGGATGGCTCCTCCAACGCGCACGACTCCGAATCCTGATCCGCCTCCACCTCCCCCGCCTCCGGAAGCATGGCAAGCTGTGATGGCCGCTACTAATGCAAACACACAGTTGATCATGCAAATTCTCCAAGAGCGCAATCAAGGCAGTCAAGGGAATCAAGGCCATAATCAGCACCACTTTGCTACTCTGAACCAGTTCCTTGCTAATGGCCCAAAGACGTTCAGCAGTTGTGTTGAGGCTACCGATGCTGACGATTGGCTAGTGGATCTGGGCAAGCATTTTGAATGCAGCAACGTCAGGCCTGAAGATTTCGTCAAGTTCGCTTCTTTCCAGCTCAAAGATCAGGCTGCAGAGTGGTTCCAGCAGTACAAGGATTCCAGAGGTGGACGTCTGATCACTTGGGACGATTTCCGTCAAGATTTCCGCGCTCATCACATCCCTCAAAGTGTGGTTGAGAGTAAGCATCAGGAATTCCGCAATCTGAAGCAAGGCTCTTTGTCTGTCTATGACTACAACAAGTTGTTCCAGAAGCTCGCCCGTTTTGCCAAGCAGGATGTTCCTGAAGAGAAGAGCATGATCTATCAGTTCAGGGGTGGTCTTCGTGAGGAAATTCAGCTCGCTCTTGTCCTCTTTGAGCCGTTGAGATACGATGAGTTCTACAACATGGCACTGAAGCAAGAGGCTGCTCAGATGAGATGTGATGCTTCCAGGAAGCGTGCCAGAGATGTTACTCCGTCTTCCTCTACTCAAGTGGTCAAGCAGCAGAAGTATTGGCTTCCTCCTCCTCCGTTCCGTCAGTCGTATCAGCAGAAGAGCAAAGGTGGCAGTGGTTTCTCCCACCCACCCAACCCAGGCTTTCAGAACAAGGCTTCGTCTCAAGCGCCAAGACCGAGTGCTCCGTATCACCGTCCGCTTTCAGAGGTCACGTGCAACAAGTGCCAACAGAAGGGTCACTATGCCAACAAGTGTACCAACCAGAGGCGTCTTCCTCCTCCTCCTCCTGTCAGATCGGCAAGTACAGCGGTGGTCAAGCATAACCCCAAGTCCGCCAAGGTCAACTTGATGAATGCAGCTCAGGCAGAGGACTCGTCAGATGTGATCATGGGTAACCTTCCTGTTAATGATATTCCTGCAAATGTTCTTTTTGACACGGGTGCATCGCATTGTTTCATCTCGAGACCATTTTCATCTAAGCATGGGTTGCCTTCACAAATTTTGCCTAGTCCTTTAGCAGTTGTCTCTCCCGGTAAGCGCATGCAGGCTAACTCCATCGTTCCGGATGTTTCTATCACTTTGGGCGACTGCAAGTTTCTCTCTTCTCCGGTGGTTCTTGGCAACTCCGATATCGATCTTATTCTCGGGATGGACTGGCTCTCTAAGCATAAAGCTCAGCTTGATTGTGCAGCCAGGCAGATTCAACTGACGCATTCGTCTGAGGAGCTCATTGTCTTTGCCGCTCGGGATAATACCATCCGGTTGTTTTCTCTCAATGAGAAGGGTGAATTGGATGCTATTTCGCAGATTCCTGTCGTTTGCGAATATCAAGACGTCTTTCCAGAAGAACTTCCAGGGATGCCTCCAAACCGGCCGGTTGAATTCGTTATTGAACTTGAGCCCGGTACGGAACCTGTGTGCAAACGTCCTTACAAGCTCGGCCCCGAAGAGTTGAAGGAGTTGAAGAAACAACTCGATGAGCAAGAAAGATTGGGTCTCATCCGGCCTAGTACTTCTCCGTGGGGTTGTGGTGTTCTTTT
This sequence comes from Triticum aestivum, assembly GCF_018294505.1. Taxonomy (NCBI): domain Eukaryota; kingdom Viridiplantae; phylum Streptophyta; class Magnoliopsida; order Poales; family Poaceae; genus Triticum; species Triticum aestivum. The sequence continues at coordinate 573,901,738 of NC_057810.1, forward strand.
TGTGAAGAAGAAGGATGGATCGAGTCGACTTTGTGTTGATTACCGTCCAGTAAACAAGAAGACCATAAAGAACAAATACCCACTTCCCAACATCAATGAGCTGTTCGAACAACTCAAAGGTGCTCAAGTATTCTCCAAGCTTGATCTCCGTATGGGTTATCATCAGATTCGTATTCGTGAGCAAGATATTCCCAAGACGGCGTTCAGAGCAAGCTTTGGTTCTTATGAATACACCGTCATGTCTTTTGGCCTCGCCAACGCTCCTCCGACGTTCTCTCGCATGATGAACTTCATCTTCAACCCCTACACCAATGAATTCGTTTTGGTCTATCTCGACGACATTCTGGTTTTCTCGAAGAACAAGGAAGATCATGCCAAGCACTTGCGTTTGGTACTTGACAAGCTCAGAGAACATCAGTTCTACGCCAAGTTCTCCAAGTGTGAATTTTGGCTCGATGAGGTTCTTTATCTTGGTCATATCATCTCTGCCAAGGGCATTTCCGTGAATCCTGAGAAGGTGTCTGCAATTGTAAATTGGGAACCTCCTCAGAACGTGAAGCAACTCCGCAGTTTCCTCGGTCTCGCAAGCTATTGCAGAAGATTCGTTGAAAACTTTTCTAAGATCGCCAAGCCTCTCTCAAATCTTCTTCAGAAACACGTCAAGTACGTTTGGTCTCCGGAGTGTGAGATTGCTTTCAACACTTTGAAAGAGAAATTGATCACTGCTCCAGTTCTGACTCCGCCTGATGAAACCAAGCCGTACGAGGTTTTTTGTGATGCCTCTCTCCAAGGTCTCGGTGCTGTACTCATGCAAGAGAAGAAAGTTGTTGCTTATACCTCTCGCCAGTTGAAACCTAATGAGAAGAACTACCCCACTCATGATCTCGAGTTGGCGGCAGTTGTGCACGCTTTGTTGACTTGGAGACATCTTCTATTGGGAAGGAAAGTGGATATTTTCACTGATCACAAGAGTCTCAAGTACATCTTCACTCAGCCTAATCTCAACCTCAGGCAGACTCGATGGGTCGAAATGATTCAAGAGTACAATCCGAGTATCGAGTATACTCCAGGCAAGGCTAATGTGATTGCTGACGCTTTGAGCAGAAAAGCATATTGCAACAGTCTGATTCTCAAGCCTTATCAACCCGAGCTTTGTGAAGCTTTCCGCAAACTTAATCTGCAAGTTGTTCCTCAAGGTTTCCTCGCCAACCTTCAAGTCTCTCCTACCTTAGAAGACCAGATTCGCCAAACCCAACTTCTTGATGCTATGGTGAAGAAGGTGAAGATTGGTATTGCAAAGAGTCAGTCCAAGTACAAGTGCTTCCGACTTGATGACAAGGACACTCTCTTCTTCGAGGATCGAATTGTTGTGCCCAAAGGTGAACTCCGTAAGGTGATCATGAACGAGGCTCACAACTCTCTCCTCTCCATCCACCCTGGTAGTACGAAGATGTATCAGGACCTCAAGCAAGCTTATTGGTGGACTCGAATGAAGCGCGAGATCGCTCAATTCGTGAACGAATGTGATGTCTGCAGAAGAGTGAAGGCAGAACACCAAAGGCCAGCTGGTCTCCTCCAACCTCTTGCCATTCCAGAATGGAAGTTTGACCACATTGAAATGGACTTCGTGACTGGGTTTCCAAAGTCCAAGCGTGGCAATGATGCTATATTTGTCGTCATCGACAAGCTCACCAAAGTGGCTCATTTTCTGCCTATCAAAGAGTCGATCACTACAGCTCAATTGGCAGAACTCTATTCCTCTCGCATTGTCTCTCTGCACGGTATTCCTGAAGTGATATCTTCAGACCGTGGCAGCATCTTTACCTCCAAGTTTTGGGATTCTTTTTAGAAATCCATGGGCACCAACATCCGCTTCAGCACAGCTTTCCATCCTCAAACAAGCGGTCAAGTCGAGCGTGTCAACCAAATTCTTGAAGATATGCTCAGGGCTTGTGTGATCTCCTTCGGCATGAAGTGGGAGGATTGTCTTCCTTATGCCGAATTCTCATACAACAACAGCTTTCAAGCAAGTTCGGGCAAGGCCCCCTTTGAAATTCTATATGGCAGGAAGTGCCGTACCCCTCTCAACTGGTCTGAAACCGGTGAACGTCAGCTGCTGGGTAATGACTTAATCACAGAAGCAGAAGAAATGTGCAAAGTCATTCGTGATAACCTCAAAGCAGCCCAGTCCCGCCAGAAGAGCTACTATGATAGTAAGCACCGTGATCTGGCTTTCAAGATCGGAGATCATGTTTACCTCCGCGTCTCTCCCATGAAAGGTACTCGTCACTTCGGTATCAAAGGGAAGCTTGCCCCTAGATACGTGGGACCTTTCAAGATTGTCAGCAAGAGAGGCGACCTCGCCTATCAACTCGAGCTTCCTTCAAACTTTGCAAATGTTCATGATGTGTTCCATGTCTCTCAGCTTCGAAAGTGCTTCAAGACTCCTGACCGCACCGTCAACATCGAGGACATTGAGCTCCAAGAAGATCTCTCCTATCGTGAGCACCCAGTTGCTATTCTCGAAGAGACTGAACGCAAGACTCGCAACAAGTGAATCAAATTTCTCAAAGTCAAGTGGTCACACCATTCCGACCGTGAAGCTACCTGGGAACGCGAGGATCACCTCCGTTCTGAGTACCCGGAGTTCTTTCAGTCCTAGATCTCGGGACGAGATCTTTTCGTAGTGGTGGAGTGTTGTAACGCCCCAGATATACTTTCCATATTTGTATCCAACTCTTGCCGTCCCCGGCGCTAAGTTATATTTATTTCTCGGGTTCGGGTCTTTGTCTCCGTGTGTTGTTTTTATTTTTCGTGCATCTCTTATCATGTCATCTCGTGCATTGCATTTGCATACATGTTCATCTCATGCGTTCGAGCATTTTCCCCGTTGTCCGTTTTGCATTCCGGCGCTTCGTTCTCCTCCGGTGGTCATTTCTACCTTTCTTTCTTGTGTGGGGATTAAACATTTCCGGATTGGACCGAGACTTGTCAAGTGGCCTTGGTTTACTACCGGTAGACCGCCTGTCAAGTTTCGGGTCAGTTGGACTTCGTTTGATACTCCAACGGTTAACCGAGGGACCGAAAAGGCCTCGTGCGTGTCGCAGCCCAACACCCCACAAATTTGGCCCAAAACCCACCAAACTCTGCTCCATGTCCTAGAGCGTTCGATCACGATCGTGTGGGCGAAAACCGCACCTCGTTTGGACTCTCCTAGCTCCCTCTATGCCTATTTATACCCCCTCCATTCGGATCTCTTCTTCCCCCGTCCGAAACCCTAGTTCTAAAAAAAAAACATCCTCCGCCGCCGACGGACACGTCCGCCCCAGCGCCGGACGCGTCCGCCGCTGCCCGCCTCCGCCACTCAGGCGCTGCCACGTGGGCGCGCGCCC